>NW_017616571.1:905000-1010000 GCF_001879475.1 Ipomoea nil | reverse complement strand
GGTGATAACGTTGATTTCCAAACGAGGGACTCTTTGGACAACTGCCTACTTGGATCTCAGCCTCAACAATCCTCTATTAGCTTATTCAGATTGGGTTGCTACCTTGTGAGGTATAACACACATTGGGTTGAGATTGTGATCTCTTTACCATCTGTATGATTGACTTGTTGAGATAGTGGATTGGACTCACTGATACTGTTCTATCAGTCATACTATTTCAGTGATAAGTCTGTCTCTCAAACAGAATAATTTGAATCTATAACCTAAAACACGAATGCAGAAATTTCACAAATTATAAGAAAATGTTAAAGAAAATAACCAATTAAACAAATTAGAACTAAATTTATCAATAAATAATAAATATAATTGTTAAAATGATTCATGAAAAATATTTTTTTTCTTATAAGAAATTAAAATCATTATGTTTGTAGCAGCTACGGCTATGTTGTTTCTGTCGAAGGAAAAAATCATTACATTTTTTTAAAAAAATTAAATTATTTGTACCTTTCAATAGAAATAACATTTTAATTTGTTGCATTCAAAAAAAACATTTTAATTTGTTTCTATCGATCGAAAGAGCAGAAACCATAAAAGCTTTTAAAAAATAAAGCTCTTTTGTTTGATTTTGTTTTGTATTTACCTTTTGAAAACAAAATTGTTGGGTAACATCAAGTAAATACTCCGTATTATGCAAAGATTCTTGAACCATATTTTGGAGTCATAAACTATTTGTCGGGGTATAATTTCAAGCAAGTTGTGTAAAAGCTGTTGACACTTTAAGCTCCCAATTGATTCCAGATTTCCTTGCCACTTTGTACATTTCTCCGCACAAAAAGTTATTAATTACTACCATAGTGAAATGGTTTTTAACTGTTAGCTGATTTGGTTAATTAGAGAGTATAACTAGTTGATAATATTAATTGATTGTAAAAAAATGTTTGGTAAATTAGTTATTAGCTGATAGTTGTTTGGTATAATTTCTTTATTCAAAAAACTAATTGAAAAAGTTGCTTTGAGCAGCTTTTTGAATTTTAATATTTTAAAGTTACAAAAAGATAATTAACCAAACACTTATATTAATTTTTTAACCAATTCTAACAATTAATAGTGATCAAATAAGCTAAAATTAACCTATAAACTAACTATTTTATCAAACGGAGCCTAAATATTGATCCGCTAACCACTTAAACTATCCGATGGGGATTGATCCGCTAACCACTTAAGCTATCCGATGGGGCGGTGATATGCATCATTAGCAATCATTATTTTGTGGACCATGGTACATACAAGTTGTGTGGACCAAATTTTGTCTACTGTAAAATAATGTACATTCAGTACAAAAATAATGTACATTCAGTAGAAAAATAATGTACATTGTATTCAGGGGATGTATATCATTTTTGTTCTAAATGTACATTATATTATACAATGTATATTCAGTACAAAAATAATGTACATTTAGTATATTAAAAATGTACTTATTGTTATGGTCCACATAACATTGTGTGGTCCATGGTCCACATAATAATTTGCCCATCATTAGGGCAAATTATGCTGTGCATCGGTATTGCACCATGCATGGTGCATACCGATGCACACGACGTCGTTTTTGAGTAAGGACGCGGTGTTTTATAAAAAAAAAAAAAAATCCGTTAACGGCGTTTATTTCCTTTTGAGTTTGTTTCCAAGTTTTCAACTCGATCGTTGGCAGTTGTTCGCTGTGGAATTGGCATTCGATATCACCGGAATCGCAATCGCAATCACAATCGCAAATCGCGATCGGAATACAAAGTGATTGTTAGATGGAGGATGGAACAGAGCAGACGAATTCCGCAGTTGGTGATTGGCATTCGATTCAAGGTGATCTTGCTATTGTTTTTGCATTTGTTCCTTTTGCTTTTTTGTATGATTTTGTGATTCATTATGATACAATTGTTGTTAGCAGTGATGTTTGTGTCTAGAATCTGCCATTTAGTTGTGCAAATATGTATACAAAATCACATAAGTATATATCCATAATTGTATAACAACAATTCCAGAATTTCAAAACAATAATTCCATAATTGCATAACTATATTTCCAGAATTGCATATCTATATATTCAGAATTAGCGGGGTACTCTGTTTTGGCAGTTTGTTGCGTATGTGTATCCAGAATTGTATAAGTATATTTCCATAATCACATAGCTATATATCCAGAATCTGTAGGTACTCTGTTTTTGCTGTTTGATGAACTGTTTGAAATAATGTTCACCATGTCTATATAATGTAGTTAGTAAGGCATTGTGGATGGTTCAGTGAGTTCAGATCAAGCAGATGTAGACGTTGATGGATCTTCATCAATTCCAGGTTTATTCATAGTGGTTTACCTTTTAATTAGAAAATTCTGGTTAGGAACTATAGTTTAATGGAAATGGTTATTATTGTGTTATATTTGCAGTTGATCAAGATTTGGTTGGGTTGGTAGTAAGTAATGCTGATGAGGCTTTTGAGTTGTATAACAATTATGCATATAGACTTGGTTTTAGTGTGAGGAAAGGTCATCAACGGTACAAAGGATCTACTAACACAATTCAAATGAAGAACTTTTGTTGTTCTAAGGCTGGTTATAAGGCAAACAGTGGGGTTAAGGCTTATTCCAAAATTGACACAAGGACAGGGTGTGGAGCGTTTGTTCAGTTTGGCGTGGGTGATGATGGGTTGTGGACAGTTACAAAACACGAGAAAGTGCACAATCACGAGTTATGTGTGTTCAACAAGAGTCATCTACTTCGTTCACATAGGAGTGTCGGAGATAATCAGCTCTTATATTTACATGGTTTGAAGGACAGTGGAGTTGCACTGGCAGATGGTATTAGGTTCCTAAAACACCAATCAGGGGGGTCCCCATTAGTTGGTTTCACCAATAGAGATGCTTATAATTCAATGGCGGCGGATACAGTCAAGCGATTGGATGGAACGGATTCTAACTCTTTAATTGAAATTTTTAGGAGGAGGCAATCTACCGAGACTGATTTTTTCTTTGATTTTGAACTTGATTTGGATGCAAGATTGTGCAGTATTTTTTGGAGGGATGGTCAAATGAGACGAGATTATGAGGTGTTTGGGGATTTGTTAGTGCACGATACGACATATCGCACAAACAAATATGATATGATTTGTGGCCCTTTCGTAGGGATGAATCACCATTGCATGAATGTAATGTTTGGATGCGGGATTTTTATGAACGGGAGGATAGAATCGTTTGTGTGGTTGTTTAAAGCGTTTTTAAGATCTATGGGTGGCAAGTGTCCACAGACTATTATGACAGATCAATGTGCAGCTATGGCTGCTGCTATATCTAAAGTGTTTCCAAAATCACGTCACCGTCTTTGCATATGGCATATTGGTGAGAATTCAAAGAAGCATATCAAGACGTTAAGGAACAATAAGGATTTCTTGGATATGTTTAACTACGTGTTGAAATACACAGAGACCGAAGCTGAATTTCAATTCTATTGGACAAGGTATGTTAGTAATTAATCGTTTTTATTGGATTATATTTCATATGTATGTAGTATTAGCCGTTCTGATCATTTAGTATATTTATTACAGATGTATATGAATTATGGATGTATAGTTTAACAATTATGGATGTATAGTATAGTAATTATGGATGTATAGCAGGTGAACTGACTGGTGGTCACTGGAAATGTAGTTTATGGATTATGGATGTATAGTGTATCAATTATGGATATATAGTATTTCAATTATGGATATATAGCAGTTGAATTGACTGGTTGTGCCTGGAAATGTAGTATATGGATTATGGATATATAGTCTATCAATTATGGACATATAGTATTCCAATTATGTATATATAGCAGTAGAAATTTTGAGCATGTGTTAGATGTGGTGATGTTGTTTGTTAATATTCTGCTTCATAAACATTTGGGATTTTGTCTTACCATTTTCAGGTTGGTGACTGACTATAAATGCCACAAGAATACTTGGTTAGAAAAGCTATATGACTGTAGGGAGAAGTGGTGTCCAGCATTTAATAAGGACTATTTTTCTGGGGGCATTTTGTCGTCACAAAGGAGTGAAACTACAAATCACTCGATTTCTAGAAGGTTGTCCAAGACAGCAAATCTTTGTGATTTCTATTCATCGTTTGTAAGCGTAATTTCTGAATGGAGAAGTAAAGGAGAATGGTGAAGACTTTCGGTGTGCTCAAGGGGTACCCGCTATGATGATGGAGCATGTGAAACTTCTTTCACATGCTAGAGAGGTATACACGAGTGAGATATATTTTCTTTTTGAGGAACAATTCATGAAAGGCAGTGCCTGTCATCAAGAAATGGTGTTGAATGATGGCTGTCAACAAAAGTATCACGTGTGGCGGCCAGATATAGATATTATAAGGCATGAGGTTAGTTTTAACCCAACCAACTTGGACATTTCTTGTAGTTGCAAGTTGATTTCTGAGTTGGGAATTCTATGTTGTCATTGTCTACGCATTCTTCATGTACATTGTGTTTCTAGTATCCCTGACAAATATATCCTTAAAAGATGGACTAAAACGGTTATTGATGGTAGGAATGTCAACATTGATTCTATGGTTTATAATGTTGGTGTCCCTCCATCAATTTGGGTGTTCGATATTAGTAGGAAATTTCAAAGATTAGTTGTTTCTAGTCAAGATAGTAGTGTAGCTAGGAAACTGTGTGACGAAGCTGTTGATGATGTTAAGAAAAAAGTTGAAGCCGAGATTGGGCATGTGCATATTGAAGTGTGTGGTGTTTCATCTTCAAGTGGTGGTGTACAAAATCCTTCAAGCCAGAGATTGAAAGTGAGCGTAATAAAAGGAGGAGTGATGTTATTGAAAAGAAGTACAGTCTTGCAAGGGGGAGAAGGAGTGCTACAAATAAAGCTGCATTGAGTACAAAGGGTGCTGTTCAGTCTTTGGTGTTGGACAACATATCCAAGCTTGCTGGGGATGGGTACCTCGTACATCCAAGTTCTTCGAGTTCAGATTTTGTTCAGTTTAGTAAGGGTTTAGATGACAACGTAGGTGTAGATTGAGAAATACAACTTGTTATCATTGATTTTATGCAATTCTGGACTTATAGTTTTGTAATTCTGGATATGTAGTTTTGCAATTATGGTTTTACAGTTATGCAGTTATGGAACTATAGTTATGCAATTTCGGAACTATAGTTATGAAATTATGGAATTATAGTTATGCAATTGTGGAATTATAGTCATGCAATTATGAAAGGTATGCAATTATGAAATTATAGTCATGCATTTATGCATGTGTAGTTTCCATAGTGATGGAATTTGTAGTTACCAAATTGTGGTGTATAGTTATACAATTATGGATGTATAGTTGTGCAATTATGGTATTATAGTTATGCAATTATGCAACTATAGTTATGCAATTATTGAATTATAGATATGCAATTATGGAATTATAGTTTTGAAAATATGAAATTATAGTTATGCAATTATGGAATTATAGTTATGCAATTATGGAATTATAGTAGTCATGCAATTATAGATTTCATACGTGAAAAAAAAAAAAAAAAAAAAAAAAAAAAAAAAAAAAAAGCTGCATAGATCAGAAGTAAATTGGTATTTAGTTATTAACATCATGCATTCACAGAGCCAAGTCACATTGTTAGTGTAGATCACAAAAACTTTCACATTGTTAGAATTCAGTCAACATGTTGAAGAATATTCATTCACTTCTTCTTGGAGACACCTTTGGCCGCTTGTAGAACCTTCCCCCTGACTGCGTTCATCCTCCACTTTATGATATTGGCAGCATATTTCGCTCGCAGTTCGTACATGAAGTTTGCCTATAAACAAAGAACATTAAGTAATTAGTCATTTGCAGTTTTTTTAATGTATTTTGAAAGTATAATATGTATTGTAGTCTTACATTCAAGCGCATATTTTTCTTGAATCCTGGCTGCCAGTCTTGTAGGGTCCCTCGGTATGTCTCCATATGCCGGAGTATATAGATTCCGCAATCAGTGACATTTCAGTGTTTGCCCAGTCCAACTTAAAGTACTCTATTGCAACTTTTTGCAATTTCACATACAAGGAGTGGCACTCGGCCTTAAGGTAACCACTGAATGCTTCAATCTGGTCAAAAAAGTTAGTTTAGTGTTGATAATGCTTTTAAGTCAATAGATAGGTAATGGTAAGAATGTCAAGGTTTTTTTTTTTTTTTATCAATTTTACCAATAAGTGTGGGCTGTTGCCATATTTGTCCTTCTCTGAAACATCAGCTGGTAACTCCTTGTTGTCCATGACCTGTACTTTATGTTCTTTCACGTTGAAGCAGACCAAGAAGTAGTGACCATGGCGATGAACTGGGAAAAATATCTAATTTCAATTCACAGTTAAAGCAATGTTAGTATTTTTTGGACATGATAAAGTCAAATTGGACATGGGCAATAGAACTTACTAAATCTGCATCACTAATGTCTAGGTTCCCGAAGCTGGTTATTTCATAGCTTAATCTCTCATTGAAATTCCTCCTTTTTATGTCAGCTGGGAGATCCTTCATCCACTGGTCATTGGGATCAATCTGAAGCTGTACACACAAATGCAAGAATGAGTAGTCATAATTCATATAATATTTGTTGAAAATGTTAAAGCTATACATACAGAATTATATAACTACACTTCCAAAATTGCATTACTATAGTTCCATAATTGCATAACTATAATTCCAGAATTACAAAACTATAAAACCAGGGCTTCACAGGTACACATCCAGAACTGAATAACTACATATCCATAATCTGAAAACTATATATTCATAATTTGTGAACACTTACATATACTAGGGTGGAAGAGTAGACCCGCTTTGTCTCCCCAACCGCACGGGACGTGTTTAGCAATGTAAAACGTAGGGACCAGACATCTAGGAAGATGCTCAGTATCTCACCATTGCACAGAGTTGCAAAACCATCCCTTGACAAGTAGTAATAACCATATCTGAACAATATCTCTCTACAATACAATAAATAAATAAATATAAGAACATAAATTAATGAATAAAATTCTTGTAAAATAGGTGGATGGAAACATACCCTCCCGGGTGCTCATTTGAGGCTTCCAAAAATGCGTAGTTTGAAACAACCTTTTCTTTGGGAGTTGCATTATGGATGGAGCCTTTGTTCTTAGTCCAGTATGGTGACCTTAAATAAAGTGGGATGTTTCTGAATTTGCGCACAGGTCTCTTTCTCACAGTAACATCCTCAACATCAGATTCACTTTCTTCCATAGCTCTGTTGTTCAGAAAAAACAGAGGCAGTTCATAACCTCACAAGTATAATTCCAGAATTGTATAACTACACTTCCATAATCTATAAACTATATGTCCATAATTTGAAAACTACATATCCATAATTGTAACAATCAATGTCAATAGTTGAATAAGAATATATTCATAATAATCAAACTTAATATTCATAATTTTTGACCAATTGAAAACCATATTCATAGTCTAAATCTGCATAAGAAAGCAGTAACCTACTTATCAAATTCATCAATCTCAGCAGCAGCTTGGGCAGCAGGGGTAGTAGGAGTGGTGGATTTTTCGAATGGCACTCTGATTAGTAATGGAGTTGCTTCCTTCTTCGTTGAGGTTGATACTCCTGCACTCCTCAGTCACCTCTTCTGATTATCTCATCAGGCATCTTGGTTGTTATGGGTGACCCTGACATGACATTCCACCTCTTCCTCCAGTCAGTTAGGAGCTTATTATATGCAAATGTAGAATTTTCCTCAGATTTTGTACCCTCCTCAACATCTCTCTTTCCCCGGGGGATCCCCAAGGTGTATTCAACATCCTCTTCACTGACATGCAGAATATCACCATCCAATATAAAGTCTGACTTGAAAACATCAAACCTTTTCAGAAGATACTCAACAAGTTGTGAATAATTGCTCGAGAATTGCAGATGTAGCAGCCCTACAAATCCCATATCAACAACATCATGTTTTTGATCTTGTGATAGACGTTGGACAAGCTCAGACATTTGTTTGGGACCCATCCGCGTACTGAAGTAATCCACGTCAGGGTCCCGTACTTGCTCTCGTTTTGGTGGTGGTGCCCTCTTTCTTTTGGGAGCTGCTGGTTGTTGCCTTGTGGAAGGCTCTGCAGGATCTTCTTGTGCAGGGGTGAGCTGAGCAGCCGGTGAGCTCCATATTACTCTGGTTTTGCTACTCTTTACCGACTTGATGAATTGCCCAAGCGTAGTGTCATCTCTCACATTTGAGTCTTCCATTTCTGCAAATAAAAAACATCAAGTAAGGTTCACAGAGTACTACATCCAAAACTGTATAACTACAATTCCATAAACGCACAACTATACTTCCAGAATTGTACAACTACAATTCCATAAACTCATAAATATACCCACAAGGCAAGTTATGCTAAAAAGGATTTGAATGCAGTTTGGTGCACAGAGTAAGGTTCACAGAGTACTACATCCAAAACTGTATAACTACAATTCCATAAACGCACAACTATACTTCCAAAATTGTACAACTACAATTCCATAAACTCATAAATATACCCACAAGGCAAGTTATGCTAAAAAGGATTTGAATGCAATCTGGTGCACAGAGTAAGGTTCACAGAGTACTACATCCAAAACTGTATAACTACAATTCCATAAACGCACAACTATACTTCCAAAATTGTACAACTACAATTCCATAAACTCATAAATATACCCACAAGGCAAATTATGCTAAAAAGGCATGAATGCAGTTTGGTGCGCAGAGTAAGGTTAACAGAGTACTACATCCAAAACTGTATAACTACAATTCCATAAACGCACAACTATACTTCCAAAATTGTACAACAACAATTCCATAAACTCATAAATATACTCATAAACCCATAATCATAATCATACACGTTCATAATCAAATAATTATACATTCATACAAGATTAAACAGTCTAAAACCCTAGTTTAAAATTACATAAACATATACTCAAAATCAATGCTTGTTTTGTGTAAATGCCTCATGTATCAACGTAAAATGCATTATACCTATTATAGGAAGAAGATGAGCTCTGCTGTACAGAGGAAGCGCTGTTGAATGTGTGATGATCGGAGGCCGGCGACAACAGTGATGATGAATGTGTGCGAAACCTAGAAAATGCTGAAGAAAAGCTAAGGAAATGGAGATGATCGAAGCGTTTGGGGAGGGTATCGTGTTGGAGAAGAAAGCAAGTGCGGAAGTGAAATGGAATGGGAGAGGAAACGAACGAATAAGGTTTTATATTTTTTTAAAAAAAAATCTGATTGGTGAAGTGAAACGGTGCCACTAACAGCACCGTTACTCCTAAACGACGTCATGTGCATCTGGATGCACCAAGAATGGTTCATATTAATGCAAAGCATAACGATTGCATCATTAGAACTACATTAGTTTGGTCCTATCTAGGGAGTAAGGTAGGTTTTTGGTGAAATTAGGCCACTGTGCGTCTGTGCATGTATCCACATAAATACATAATGGGCTTGTCTAGTAAAATATTAATTTCCAAGGGAAGTGGTGGGCTTGCATTTATTTTTTTCAAAAAAATAAAAATAAAATCCAAATCTAGTACATGATTCAGAGGGCCTACTCTATCAACATTGGCAAATTATACTATGGATTATGTTCTACATTGCAATATGGATCATGAATAAATATTCATTTTTAATATAGTAAAAGTATATTATTTATATACTGAAGGTTCATTATTTGGTGATATACCAAATAATGAACATTCAGTACACAAATAATGTATATTTAAAAAAATGAACGTTAGTGTATTAAAAAAATATATTATGTCAACGGTCCACCTTATAAGAGGAATCATGATCAATGATATAATGATGAGTTAATTCAAGCAAAGGTCTTCCGAGAATAGCGATTTTTCACAATTGATCCCCATCTTTTAATTTGGACAAATTTGATACTTGACTATCAAAATCTTTCTAATGTTGGTCCTTCTGTCAAATGACTGTTATTTGGACGTCAAAATAAGGGGTAAAACCGTCATTCCATCTGCTAATGTTGTCTTCTTCCTCTTCATTCCCTTCTCTATATGCAAATATTACCGGGCATCTTTAAAATCTGGAATCCTCTGCATACCGCTAAAAATGCCATCTTCAAAAACCGATTCACCGAATCAAGGCAAAATAACGCAAAGAAAAAACAATGAACAAGAACAACAAAAGTAGGAGAAACAAACAAACACGCAAGCAATCAACCAAGGTAGAGGCATATGCATATATACGGGATTGAGAGATCGCAAAAATGAGAGTTTTTGTCAGAATTTCAAAGCTGAATCGTGGAGAAGGAGAGAGAATGAGAGCTTTTTTTTTTTCTTCCCTTGGTGTCTCTGCCAACAAATGATCTTTACTGATTAGGTGGGTCTTGTGTTGTGGGACTCCCCCTCGTGGACTTGTTTAATAAGAAGTGGGTGCATTTCATTCTTGAAAATATATGGTGGAAACCACACTTGCGTACCAAAGATTCAATGTATTTGTCTATGAACCTCTAGCTTTTTGTAAGCAGAGAGGTGATCGAAAAGGAGGAGAGAAGAGAGGGTGAGAGTGACAACTAAGAAGAACCAGGAAGCCACAGTGGTAGTTACAGGCGGCACATTTTAGGGACGCCACTGTTCCCTCTTAGTCGCCGGGCATGAACTCACCGCACCCATCCGTAACGCTTCCTCCAATGTTAACCGCATGATTTTTCAGGCACTCCCGGTACCAGATCACACTGGGTACGGCGGCAAAGTTTTCTTGTTTCTGCAGCGGCGGCGCGTCATCTACACCGGCTGGAAATCCCCCATCGATCACGTTCAATGCCATTCTAGAACTTAAGACAATTACATAAAGCAGAAACCTTAATTATCAGCAAAACAAAGCAAAGGAGATTCCAATGCAAGAAAGAACCCTAGTTTTAAGAGAGAGAACTGACATTCTTAAGGTTGGTTTAAGAAAATCGAGATGGTATGTTTCATATGAAAGTGAAATGCTCGGAGGAAGATAATGACGACGATATTGTTGAGATTACTCTCGGCATCAGCTATGATTAGAGTTAGTTTGATTGGGAATTTGAGCTTCGGAGATGATGATCGAAGGTGTTTGCGTACAGAGAGGGGAATGAGGGGGAAGAAGACAATTAGCAGATAAAATGGCGGTTTTATCCTTTATTTTTACGTCCAAATCATGTGACGGAAGGACAACATCTGAAAGATTTTGATAGTCAAGTGTCAAATTTGTCCAAATTAAAAAACGAGGACCAATTGTGGAAAATTACTATACTCAGAGGACCTTTGCTGGAATAAACTCTATAATAATTAATCAACATTTGTATACATAAATAAGGGTTAAATAGGTCATCAAATTACAAGCAAAATTGTAATTGATTCATTCAATTTTTTTAAAAAAATTACAATTAGATTCCCAAACAAATTAAAATTGTGAAATTAAATTGAAAGTGACGTATACTCCCAATTGTAGGTTGGCGTGGTGGTTCAATTATAATTTAAAATTTTAATCTATTTTTATAATTTTAAATAAATTAAAATATTAAAAGAAAAAAAAAAAAAAAAAAACCACTTCGTCTTAGGCTAGAGACTAAGGCGTAAAATAGCTTATCAACCAATTTTGACTTGTTTGACCACTATTATCTATTTGACATGAGTTTTTGGTTAAAAAGCTTTTTGTAACTGCTTATTGTTTGAAAATCCTAAAATTAAAAAAAAAAAAAAAAAAAAGATGTTTTTTGGTTCATTTTTTAAAAAAATAAATTATTTTCTCCAAAACACCCCAAAAAGATGCTCGTGACCATATGTTTGTTTTTAATATAAATTCTATAATAATAATAATAATAATAATAATAATAATAATAATATTATTATTATTATTATTATTATTATTATTATTATTATTATTATTATTATTATTATTATTATTATTATTATTATAGGTTAAGAATAACATAAGACATACATACCCTTAAATGTCATTTTGCATGTAATAAGCTATGAGCTAACAACTAATTTACCAGACATCTTTCTACAACAACCCAACAAGTTAATGCTATCAGCTAGGTAATAACCAAAATGTCACTCGATTATGTCATAATTACCATTTTGATCATCGACTATCATTCTTATCCAATTATGTCCTCAACTATGTAATTTTTACTCAAGTTAATTCTTTGTTAATTTGACTGTTTGTTGACTATCAAAAGTGGAGATAAAATTGTAATTTTACAAGCTTTCTCCTTCCTTCCCATTTAGCAGCGCCAAACCGTGCATCGATACGCTCCGATTAGCTTCTGACCGTCAAAAAATTCCTGAAAATCAAATCCTTCGGCTCTCCGATGCACAACCACTACTTCGACACTGACAGATTTGGAAGCTGATCGGAGCTTATTGATGCATGGTTTGGCGCTGCTAAATGAGCACGAAGGAGAAAGCTTGTAAAATTACAACTTTATCCCCACTTTCGACAGTCAACAAACAGTCACATTAACAGATGACTAAATTGGATAAAAATTACATAATTGAGGACTTAATTGTGTAAAAATGATAATCAAGGACCAAATTGATAAGAGTTAATAACATCTGAGGGCCTCCGAGTATAGTGGTTTTGCCACGTTTAGTCCTAAACTTTCAAATTGACCATCCATGGTCATTCGACTTTCAAATTTAACCATTCGTGGTCCAAGTTAACCACCCATAGTCCTTCAACTATTAAATTTTAACCAACCATGGTCCTTTTAAGAGGACCACGACTGGTTAAATTTCGAAAGTTGAAGGACCATGGGTGGTTAACTTGGACCACGAATGGTTAAATTTGAAAGTCGAAGGACCACAAATGGTCAATTTGAAAGTTTAGGACTAAACGTGGCAAAACCACTATACTCGGAGGACCTCAAATGGTATTAACTGAAATTGATAATTACAGCATAGTTGAGGGACCATTTTGGTTATTAACTCTATTGGAAGGCTTACACAATATGGAGGGAAAAAAATGTTAGGATCTCTTAACTTATAAATTCCCTCCTTCTAATATTAGACCATCTCAAACCTAAAACACCAAATTCTGCACCAAATTTTACACCAAAATGAATATTCCTAGCATATTTTTATACCATATTTTTTTCATCTCCAACTCATTTACACCAAATTTTATTCCTACACTAAAATAATTTATATTCTCATAAATTAAAAGTTTATATTTATGCTTTTATTATTTTAATATAACATATAGTTGTAATTTAATAAATTAAACTTTAGTTATGTTTTATGTAATTTAAATTTTTATTAAATTATATTTAATATTAGTCTTGTTTTAATCGTCTTGATGAGATCTTTCAAATGATATAATTTTTTTTAATAATATAAAATTTATGTTTAAATATTTAACAAAATATGTAAATATATATAAAAAAAAAACAAAAAGGATACAAAAGGAATTATAAAAAAGAGTAAAATAAAGCAAGGGCAAATGGGAAATACAAAAGTACACCAAAAATAGCATAGGATGAATAATGCAGCGCCAAATTTGGCGCTGCACTATTCATCCAACGCCAAAAATTTAGTGATTTGGCGACTTGATTGGAGCAATTTTACGCCATTTTTTCCTTCAAATTTGGTGATTTGCTGGTTGGAGATGACCTTACTACCAGTTAAATCCTATCATACACTATCCAATTTGATTAAAGTTTGGCTCCAACTTGATGATAATAATTATATTCATATTTAAAAATGAACATGGTGTTGAAAAAATAGCATAAATGATATTTTAAGGGGCTATTTTGTGGTACAAATATTAGTGGGGTTTACTTTCGATTTGGGTTGGGCCAAAGTGAATTCGGGTTCTTCGTAGTGAGATGAAGAGATTGATATATTGTACGCTCAAAACGAATAATGGGTGAATGAGATATTAATTCTCAAAGTAGACCCATTTGAGTTAGAAAAATAAAAGGGAAAGGCTTTAAAGTAGCCTTTGTCCCACATTGATTTGGGAAGTGGGTTTGCATCACTATTTATACAAGAGTCTTTCTAGAACTTATTGAATTGTATAGTTTATCAATTTTAATGTCATGAATTAAATGTTATTTAATCCTTCAACTCTTATATAAGTTGTAATATCATGAATTAAATGCTGTTTAATCCTTCAACTCCTATATAAGTTGTTGTTGAGCAGCAGAATTTACACAAAGTGTTTTCTCTCTCTCTCGAAACTCTGCTCCTACTCCTTTCTTAACCTTTTGTGTTCATCCCACGTTCTTGTTTGCTGCGTTCCAAGTCTGAGTGCTCATACCTTAGAACCGTACTGTAGTACGCTTTATCCTGAGAAATCTAGGTCGCAGTGCTCCTAGCACTTTTGGGGGCGACAAATAAGGTTTTAAGCAAAGAGTGTTTCGCTCGACTCGTACTAACTACCTACCAGAAATATCATTTTGTTCTTGTGCTTGTTTTTTTTTTCTCAAAAATATTATTTTCGTAGTAATATTTCTTAACACATGGAATGTTAAATGTTAAAGAAACTAATGGCATGTTTGGTTCATGGAATAGGTCAGGAATGGAATAACATTCCTTGGAATAAACCTATTCCATCGTTTTGTTGGATCATTTTGTCATGGGAATAACATGCCTAGGAATGAGCTATTACCTTCGCAAGGGGAATAGCCATTCCTAGGGGGGCCTTGGTATTAGCTATTCCCATGCCCTTGGGAATAGCTTTTATATCACAAATACCAAAAATACCATTTGCACATTATATAATATTTATATTTATTTAATAAATATAATGTATTATATAAATGTATATATTTAATTATTTATAATTTTTATCTATCAATCTATCAATAAATATATATATTTAACTAAATTATATATATATATATATATATATATATATATATATATATACACACACACACACACACACAAACACACACATTTTGCAGCGTTTGCAATTGCCATTTTGGAAAAAGAAAAATATTTTCTCAAAACACCCTTGACATTATATATATATATATATATATATATATATATATATATATATATATATATATATAAATTAACTGTATAAGACTCCTTAATTATGGAGCCTTAGCTCCTAAATTAAGTAGTCTGCTCATCTGCATGCCTAGCGGATGGACATTGCAAGCTTGCCTAGCGAATGAGCATTGCAATTGAAATTATGGAGCCTTGAGACTCCTTTTTAGGAGGCTCAAGGCTCCATTCCTTACTTCTCCAACCGATGTGGGATAAGTTGGAAAATAAATATAAATATAAATATTTATTTGTATAATAATAATAATAATAATAATAATATTATTATTATTATTATTATTATTATTATTATTATTATTATTATTTTGTATAAGGGTATTTATGTCTTTAAAACCAATTTATTTCATTTCTATTCCTTTAACAAACCAAACAGTGGAATACAATTACTAAAGTCTATTCCTTCAGCGAACCAAACAACATAATACAATTCATATTCTATTCCTTACCTATTTCATTCCCTGCGGAATAGCATTCATATTCCCTCCAAATTCATTCCATGAACAAAACGTGCTGTAAATGAATAATAATATGTCATGGGAATACTATTCCCAGGAATGACATATTCCCTTTGCAAGGGGAATAGCCATTCTTAGGGGGCCTTGGTATTAGCTATTCACATGCTTATGGGAATAGCTTTTATATTACAAATGCCAAAAATACCCTTAGATACATGGTTATATATATATATATATATATATATATATATATATATATATATATCTTATTTTACCCCTAATTAAATTTATTTCCTATTTCATTACCGCCACTGCCGCCACCACCGTCGCCACCACCACCAATGCCGCCACCACCGCTGTGAACAAAGAAAATTGAATTATATTTAGAAATTCAAAATTCTGATTACATGTCAAGTATCAATGCGGTGTGGGTACAAGTCTCTGAATGGTCCTCTGATTCTCCTCGGATGCCTTGAACTCCTCTGATTCTCCTCGGATGCCTTGAACACTCCACCACTGAAGGGCCTCCGGAATTCAAGTGGCTTGATCTTCAAAGAAGAGCTTGTATATATAGTTTGTTCTTCTTGAAGGGCCTCTAGGTTCAAATGGCTTGATCTTCAATGGAGGTTTAGATCAACATGCATGATTGGATTAGAGAAGGGACTTTTACTTTCAAGATCACATTTTTTACTTTCAGGATCACATTTTTATTGTGATCCATGAATAAGCTTCAAAGCTTAGGATATTTCTATGACTTTTTCCTAGGATATGTCTTGATTACATAGAAATAAGAGCTCCTATGAAGGATAGAAGAGTTTTGATAGGTTCAAACTCTTTTGATATTATCTAATTAACAAATTAGATAATATCAATATTATCCAAAATATTTCAAATATATTAATATTGATAAATAATCATATTTATCAAATTTTCAATGTCAACAACCGCCACCACCACCACCACATATTTTTATAAGGGTCATTTTTATTCCTTAAACCAACTAAACACTGTAGTATAATTTCTGAAGTCTATATATTCCTTCCGCGAACCAAACAATAGAATACAATTCCTATTCTATTTCGTGCCTATTCCATTTCTTATGAAATTTTATGGAATAGCATTCCTATTACTCCCAAAATTGATTTCGTGAACCAAGCGTGCTGTAAGAGATTGAAATGCCAAAATATTAAGAAAAATTTCTTTTAATCCTATTTTAGTCGTTTGACTTACTGTTTTCTCTTTGTCTCATTTTATGTATATAGTTCGATTGAGTGTAAAATTTAGTGTAGTAAAAATATATAAAATTTATATAATTAGAAACTACATTATAATTAAGTACAAAAAGTCAAAAATGAATATTAAAAGAAAACACTAAAAAAAAGTTAAGAATAAATAGTTAATTTGACCAATAAATAATAAACAAAATATGATAGATGGAGTATAAAAAATCTTTTTTTTTTTAATTTATTGAACATTCGTTATAATTAACCCCATGCTACCTATTCAACAAGTTATATATTTTCTAAACTTTTTAGTGTTGGGCTATCCCTGGAAAATGAATTCAAGTGAAAATACTCATTCCAATTTCCAGACAAAGAAAAAAAAAATACTTAGTTTTGTAAAAAAGAGTTTATTACCGAAATGGTCCTTCGACTATTACAAAATTACCAATTTGGTCCTCGACAATTTTTCTTACCTAATTAAGTCATCCGACTTTGAAAATGTTAACCATTTTGATCCTCCGTTATACTAGGGGTTAGAAGTCCGTTAAATGGAAAGATATTAATAAAATTTCGCATGGAATTCTCCAGCTCTTCACCGGCGCCGCCAACAGATGTTGGCCAAACTCCTTCGTGCCAAACCCCGGGCTGAAGATTTATCCTTATCCATACACTAAATTCTTCAAACTTCTTCAACATCCAAACCCAAACCCAAACCTAAAATTCCAACACCTGAGTAAAATAGCCTGACAAATCCTAATGCCCAATAAATATCAAAACACTCAAATTGATATTCGGTGGTCAAGGTCACTAAGCTCTGCCATGGCGGCGACCTCTACGAGAGGGTGTCGCGGGGGCCGCTGTCAGAGACCGCAGCTGCTGTCGTTTTCGGGCTCCAATTGATTGCCGGTGAAGAGGGAGCACAACTGCGCCGCCTTCTGCCACCACTGCCCGCCGGAACTGAAAATTGTCGGTGACGATTAGGTCGCCGGAATTTGGAGAATCATCGACAAGGCTTCAGGTCCTGAAACTAATTCAATTCTTATCCCAAGCTTAAAGTCCTCTAATCCATTGTTTCAAATAAACAGGGAATACAGTTAGAGCCACCACCCACAAACCATTAATAAGCTTTTGATTTGGATAATGTCAATAAACAAAGAAAAAGAGTTTTCTTTTAGACTTTGGCAAACATCATTAATTAATTCAGACAAGTGTGGGAGGCAAACGAAAAGCAGAGCATAGAAAACAAAGATTAGTTTTTGGGGGATTTAGAATTCCATCCAACTAACAGTGGCTACTAACAAATTAACATTAGACTACCAAGAGGAAAAAGAGAAGAAAACTACTCAATCTGACTGTAACCTCGAAATATATTGATCGTAGTACTTTGCAGCTCGCTCCAGATCACCAAGCTCGGTGTAGCAGTCAGCTATTGCTCCATAAGCTTCGGTATTCCCAAAGTCCTCTTTCTCTCGTTCTAAAATGTTGAGAACCATATAATGGTATTTGATGGCTTCCCAACTGGGATCGGTGGTCAATTTGAAGATTTTCTGCTAGATAGTGATTTATATTTCCAGAAATTGCATTGCAAGGTGGAGGTTGAGCAACGAACGCTAGAAGGAGGAATTTGTCATCTCTGTTTGGCGATTCACCTCCAGAAACCAATTGCAACCCTCCAAGCTCCAGGTTGCGATTGCGATCGGGATGGTCTTATGCGAGATGGTGCAAGTGAAGCGACGTCGATGGTTGTATTTTCGGAGGAGGAATGGGAATCCTTGGCGGAAATTGAATGAAAGACTACTAAAAGAGATTTGGCAGAGATAGGCCAACGATTGAAGTAATTAGGGAAGATGTGCGAAATTCCATTAATACCCTCCAATTTAACAGACTTTTAACCCCTGATCTAACGGAGGACCTAAACGGTTAACATTTTCATAGTCGAGGACTTAATTAGATAAAAAAAATTATCGAGAATCAAATTGGTAATTTTACAATAGTCGAGGGACCATTTTGGTAATTTACTCTATAAAAAATGTCTTTCGAGATATTTATTTATAAGATATTTCCAGATCTATCATTCAGATTTCCCTCTGTTTGATTGGTGTCAAATGAGCATATCAATCTGCCACCAACCCAATTACTATTTGGACCGAACCAAGTTGGCCTAGTTAAGATTCAGTCGTTATATCGTAGACCGCGGTGCACATGCACCGCAGTAAAAAACGGTGTCGTTTCTTTAAGTAAAGAAACGGCCCGCCATTATCGTTAACGGAGTCCACTTGTTTGGTGTATTAAACACCAACTGACACTACAGTATATCTAAACCGACACTGCCTCACGACAAATGAAACTGCAGTTATATCAAACCGGTATTGTATTTGTGGTGAAATGAAACTGCAGTGTATATAAAATGAAACTGAATAACATTTCACATATTTGAGTGTATATTGTACAATGCAGCTGTAATTATATCAAAATGATCATGTAGTTGTATTTTAATAAAACTATAGTGTATATATAAAATAAAATTAAATACCATTTTCACATATTTGAGCCTATAAATATCGAATGAAACTGTAGTTATATCAAAATGAAACTGTAGTTATATCGAACTGAAACTGCAGTGTATACAAAATGAAACTGAATAACAGACTTACTTTTTTGCGAAAGGGTGCGGAACGGCGGAAAACGAATGCCGTTTCTTTTCATTTAACAAAACGACGTCGTTTTGATGCGCGGTGCATAATCGATTATGCACCGTGGTGCACGATATAATGTGCCGTTAAGATTCAATACTTGATGGACCAAACAATAAAAATATAGGCCTAGCTTAACTCATGGCAATCATTATTGTGTGGACCATGGTCTACATAAGTTGTATGGACCATATTTTGTATACTGTTAAATAATGTACATTAGGTATAAAAATAATGTACATTCAATACAAAAATAATATACATTCAATACAAAAATAATGTACATTGTATTCAAGGAATGTACATTATTTTTGTACTTTGTGTACATTATATTGTATAATGTACATTCAGTACAAAAATAATGTACATTTAGTATATTAAAAATGTACTTTTTGTTATGGTCCATATAATATTGTGTGGACCATAATTTGCCAACTCATATCAATTGTTATACCATGGACCACGGTTCATATTGCATTTTGGACGTGGACCCTCGTCCAAAACGACATTCAAATTATATATCTGCAGTTACCATATTGACAATTTATATCGTGTACCAGGGTTCCCAGTGCACTGTGAAACTTGGTCCAATACACATAATTTGACTTCATAAGGTACATAATTCATGTTCATAAAAGCCGTCAAAATGGGCTTAGCCCGCCGGGCTTTCCGGCCCCGCCCGCCAAAGGGCGGGGTGGGCTCGTCTTTTTGAAGCCCGTTTTAAAAACGGGTTTTTTGCGCGCCCCGCATAGGCCACCTTTTTTTTTTTTTTTTTTTAAATCCTAAATCCTAATCGGCTAAGGCTAAGGAGTAAGGCCTAAGGGGCGCTAATCCTAAATAAAATAAAAGCTCAAACACGAAACACTCATCCTCAAAGCCCTAGCGACTAGCATGAACTCCGTCCAGTCCAAAGTTCCGCACAGACGCACTCATCCTCGTCCGCCACTCCGACGTCCGCACAGCCAGCCTTCAGCCCTCGTCCGTCGTCCGCCGTCCAGTCCGCCCACACAGACGCATTCCGATGACCTGCCGACCAGTCCACCAATCCAGGCTCCAGGCTCCAGCAGTCCAGCCACGCAGCCATCCTTCAGGTAATTTATTTCCCCTTTTTTCTTTTTCTTTCATTTAATTTATTTTATTTTTATTGTTTACAAATTACAAATGTACATATGATTATATGATAATATGAACTATTGATTTACAGATTTACAAATTTGAACTACTATTTTATATGAACTAATTTACAGATTTACAACCCCCATTTTATTTTTATTTTAATTTACTAATTTATATTAACTACTGGTCTACTGTATATGAAGTTATGAACTACTGATTTGTTTAAAAAAATGTACTGATTTGTTTAAAAAAAAAAAACAGTGTACTGCTTAGATTGCTCGTGATGAATTCCATGTCTTTTAACCAAACTAATGCGAACCAAACTACTCATACCATTGCCGATGATGATGTTGATGGAATGCCAAGAATGGATAGTTCTACAAAGAAAGGTAAGTCTAAACAACTTACCTCTGATGTGTGGACTTATTTTACAAAGCTTTCAAGTGGTGAAGATGGTATTCCAAGGGCAAAATACAATGGTTGTTCAAAAGAATTTAAAGCTGGGGGGAAATATATAGAACTTCTTCATTAAAGAGACACAAAGAAACATGTAGGATGTTAAAGTTTCATGATGTTGGGAAAATGTTTGTTAATCATGAAGGCAAACTTGAATATATGAAAGTAGATCCAAATGTTGCTAGGGGAGTTATTAGCTTCTGCAGTCATCAATCATGATTTACCATTTGCATTTGTTGAATATGATGGTATTAGAAAATGGCAGAAGTATTTGAATCCTGATGTGCCTTGTATCTCTAGAAACACACTTGTGTCTGACATTACTAAGATCTATTTTCAAGAAAAAGAGAAGCTTAAACAAGTGTTGGCAAATATCAAAAATAGAATTTGTTTAAATTATATGATGTATGGACTGCATGCACTACTGAGAGATATATTTGCTTAACTAGGCACTTTGTTGATGTGAATTGGAAATTGAATAGCAAGATGCTTTGCTTTGCTAAGATGCCCCCACCACACACAGGATGTGAATTATCTGCAAAAATATTTCAATTTTTGAAGGATTGGAGAATTGAAAGAAATGTGTTCTCTTTGACATAAGATAATGCATTGATAGTATGCAAAACATTTTAAATGAGCAATTAGCTTTGCATGATAGTTTGTTGTGTCATGGAGAGTTTTTTCACATTCGTTGTTCAGCCCATATATTAAATAATCTCATTGTACAAGAGGGGTTGAAAGTGGTTAATTCAACTTTGCATAAAATTAGAGAGTCTGTCAAATATGTGAAAGGTTCCGAGGGTAGGATGAAAAGTTTGAAGAATGTATAAGTGCAGTTGGTAACATTGATACTAGTATTGGTTTGAAATTGGATGTGGTTACTAGGTGGAACTCCACATATTTAATGTTGGAAAGTGCTATTAAGTACAAAAGGGCATTTGCTTCTCTTCAATTGAATGATAGACAATATAAATTTTGCCCTTCAAATAAAGAATGGAAAATATGTGAGAAAATATGTGAGTTTCTTGAGCCATTTTATGAGGTGACAAATTTGATTTTCGGTTCATCCTATCCTACCTCAAATCTATATTTTATGCAAGTTTGGAAGATTGAAAGTATGTTGAAAGAAAACTTGGATAACGAAGATGTCTTGATAAGTGGAATGTGTAAAAAGATATTTGACAAATTTGATAAATATTGGAGTGAATATAGCCTAGTGCTTGCATTTGGAGCTATTTTTTATCTAAGGATAAAGCTTGTAACATTGGAGCATTTATATGGGGAGGTTCAGAGTGATCCAAAAACTTAAAGAAATGATTTCACTTTTGAAGACAAAGTTGAACAAGCTTTTTAGTGGTTATGCGAATATTATTACTCCACCTCTTTCCCAACCATGATTTTCTCAAGTCACATCTTCAAGTATGCAAAGTGAAAGTTTAGGTAAAAGTCAAAGAAAAAGAGCATTTGAAGTAAGTATTTTAAGTTCTAAGTTTCTAACACTTCAATTTATATATATTTTCTATATCTGCATTTGTGATTGTGATAACATGTTTAATGTTTTAAATTTTAATTTCTTAAGTTCTAACTAATGTAGGCAATTAAAAAGTATGATTGTCAAACTGTTAAGACTGTTGGAAAGTCAGAATTGAAAATTTATTTGGAGGAGCCAAAACTTGAATATGCATACTATGAGGATTTGAATATCTTGGATTATTGGAAAGAACGTATGCATAGATATCCTGCACTTGCATTGATGGCACGAGATGTTTTGGCTATCCCAATTACTACTGTTGCATCGGAGTTGACATTCTCTATTGGTGCTCGTGTGCTCACCAAGTATAGGAGTTGTATTTTGCCTGAAAAAGTGCAAGCACTTATTTGCACTAGAAATTGGTTGCATGGCTATGCTATTGGTAAGTTATTATATTTGTTTACAAAATAATGAAAATATGAAATATTTTATTATATTTTAGGTAGCTGATATTTTGGTGTATTGTAATTTAATATTTAACTCTCTATTATGTTGAATTTTTAAGTAGATACTGAAGAAAGTTCAAGTTCAACATCAAATTTATCATTTGAAGATTCAAATGTTGTTAATCTTGTTGATGACAATGATGAAAATGAAGATGAAGATGTAGAAGATGTGAATGTTGGAATGTTATGATTTATGAATTTATGAACTTATGTAGTTAAGTATTTATGTTTTGTACTTTTGTAATTTTTAACTCTCTATGACTCTATTATGTTGAATTTTTATGTTTTGGATTGTATGGTGTATTGGTGATTTGGTGTCATTGTTGTCAACTTGTCATGATGTGAATCATGTGATGAACTAATTTATGTTATTTACTTAGAAATTAGAATAAGTGTTTTAAGTAGATAGCAATTAATTTATTAACATAGTCACATTAGAGTTTAGATTTTAGGGACACATCACAATTCACACAATCACACATGATGTATAAAAAAAAAAAACAAAAAAAAAATTAGGCGGGCTTGGCGGGGCCCGTTGACCTAAGGGGGGCGGGGCGAGCTGCCCCTACCTAGGCCCGTATTCTTAGCGGGCTTTTTAGCTCACCCCGCCAGCCCGCATTGACAGCTCTATTCATAATGCACAGAATTCATGTTCATAATACACATAAACACGATATAATGAACATGAATTATATGCATTATGAACATGAATTTTGTGTATTATGTTAAGTGTTTATGTGTTCTCAGCTATATAATACACAAAAGTCATGATCATAATGCACAGAATTCATGTTCATTATATCGTATTTATGTGTATGTGTATTCTGAACATGAATTCTGTGTATTGGACCGGATCCACAGTGCATTGTGGACCCTGGTCCACAATATAACGATTGTAAAATATTATGTACTTTCAGTTAATAAATTATATATCTATTACACTTAACATAACATATGATGTATCAGTAGTTAAATTATTTACCTATTTCAACTACTACAATTACCATATTATGTACCTTAAATTTATTTATGAGAACAAAAGCAAAAATTTATTTTTAACATATTATGTACCTTCTTAAAATATTATATACCTATAAATAAATTGAAGGTACATAATCAGGGCCGGTCCTATAGTTTTATAGGCCCGGGGCAAGTGAAAAAAAAAATTAAAAAAAAAAATAAAAGGCCCCAATACGATATTTAGAAGTTAACATAAATTTTTATAACTAAATTGTAAATGTCATATACGAGTACAATCAATGTAAGTTTGACAATTTTTACATTTTAAATGTCATATACGACTACAAATACAAAACTAATTATGACAAAAATTAAAGCTTCTATGAGCTTTCTTAGATGCAAAGTCATCAATGACCTCTTTAAGACTAATATTGTCTAAGATATCATTATCAATACACTATATTGCCAATCCATTTAATCTTTCTTGTGACATTGAAGATCTTAGGTATGTTTTCAATTATTTTAGTTTTGAAAAACTCCTTTTAGCAGAAGCTACCGTCACGGGTATAGTCAATAGAATCAGATAAGCAATAGAAACCATTGGGTAGCAATCAGCAACTTTAACAAACTCAAGAATCTTAACAAAAATTATTATAAAATTGATATTAACAAAAAAAAAAAAAAAAACAACAAAAAACAAAAAAAACAAAAAAAACAAAAAAAACAAAAACAAAAAAACAAAACAAAAGCACCTGTGAATCAGTTGAGTTATTCAGGGTTAGTTTGACAGTAAGCAATATTTCCTTGTGAGAATGCAATACTTTCCCCTGCTGCAACAACTTAAATTTATTTTTATTAAGTAAACAATTGTATAATATGTTAATTACAAGTCTTATACTTAGGTTCTAATTCTACAATAATTCTAATTCTAATTAGAGTAAAAAGTAAAACAGAATATCCAAAATCAGGATTGAATACAATAGCAATTCAATCTACAAATCCTAATACACATAATTGAATTAGGATTCGCAGAATTGAATTCTCAAAAAAAAAAAAAAAAAAAAAAACACCTGAATTGAATACAGTGAACAAATCACTGCATTTAATTGAATATTACAGTAAAAATTTTGTCAAAAATCCTAATTCTAATTACAGTAAACATATCACAAATCCTGAATTCCTAATTCACTGCATACTAAGCACTTAGGCAGTAAAACTTGAAATCAAAAAATACCTTTGCAAATTAGAGCATTAGGCTATGAGCTTGTGGAAGTGAATGGTGATTAGGCGAAGGTGGATTGCGGAAGGCCTGGTGGTAAATGGTATTTGAAGGCGGATTTGTAGATACTCAGCTAGGGCCAGAGAAATTGATTGTCGTCGATGGTGAATGGTGGATAAGTGGATTTGCAGATTGAGTTTGTTTCTAACTTCTGAGCTTTTATTGATGAATTTGATGACTCCACTTTTACCGTTGAGAATGTCTGGCAACTAGCGAGTTGGCGACGCTTGGGGTGGGTGCGAGAGAGTCTGCGCTTCTCGCGTCTCCTCGTGTCTCCTCGTCTTCTTAATCGTAAAAAATTTCTGTAATCCTGTAATCCTGAACGTTGATCTAAACAAAATGGATGGCTCTCCTCTCACCGCACAACCGCACCTGGGGCGGCCAATCGCAACTGAACCTAATTATATATATATATATATATATATATATATATATATATATATATACTAGTATTTTCTTATGCGCGATGCGCAAAAAATAGGTGCCCAATATTATTATTTTATATTAAAATTTTTTATATTTAAATTATTATAAATAATAATAATAATAATAATAATAATAATAATAATATAATAATAATAATAATAATAATAATAATAATAATAATAATAATAATGTAAACAGTTTTATACATTTGATATTTATATTGTATAAAATAACTCCAAATTATAATGTATAAATATTATTATTATTGAAGAAGATAAGAAAATATATGGTGGATGCATGTGCATAGTAACAACAGTTAAAAAGATAATGGAGGTTATAATGGTAGGGGTATATCTGTCCAACATATTATAAAGTACAACCTTTATAGCATAATGTATAAAAAAATTTAACGGAAAAAATGGACAAAAATGAAGGGTACAACCTTCATTCACACTTATTATATATACTAGTTTTGTACGCGCATTGCGCGATTGAGATAATGCCCAATGTTTTTTTTTAAATAAGTACTTTAAAGTATATCAAGGTAAGATTATATTGGAATTGTTCATGCATAGATAATTGAATGTTAAATTTGTGTATTTAAATAGGCAATTCTAAGTTTACAAATGCAAGATAATATAGTCAAGATTGATTATAATTGTCAATGAAATAATTCTATAGGTATGATTGAAACCAAATACGGGACATAAGGAGAGAAAATAAAAATTAGTGCATAAAATATTAAATATATACTAATATTAGTAGTTAATATGATTGACTGGCCCTATTACATTGTAGTATCTGTTCATATACTTTCTCAACCTACTGAAACACAAAGAACCAATAACACCTCCACTGAGGCTCGAACTTGTAACCTTCCACCAAATAGAAGTCCAACCTGGGTACCATTAGATCACATAGTCTTTATTATTATTATTATTATTATTATTATTATTATTATTATTATTATTATTATTAATTTTTTCATCGTATTAATAAAATACTTGGTAAATAAATATATAGCACTATTTTGTATTATAACTTTGATATTTAATTAAAAAATAGTGCACAAAAAAGATAATAGACAATGTAGTGAATATAATCAATTGATGAATTTGTACATTGGAGAAATATAAAGACAATATAACTAATAAAATTATTTCTCTTAACTAATTTATTGATAATGAATAATTTTTTTTAATAAAGACATTGTAGGGACAATGTAGCGAATATAATCAATTAATGAATTTGAATGTAAAGAATTTTTATATTGGAGAAAAATAAATACAATATAACTAATGAAATTATTTTTCTTATTTAATTTATTGATAATGAATAATTTTTTTGAATAAAGACATTGTAGACACATAATTCTAAATTAAAGAAATGCATATGTATTATTTTTTGTTGTAGCTACTAAATTATTATTTATATTAATTTAATAAGAGTAAAATAGAGTACTAATTATGCCAACTTTGATTGGGATGTGGTTCGAACCTAAGACCTTTCTTATTGAATTCAATGAGTAAGTTAACGGCGAACTAACAGAAATTAACGGAAAAGATAATATTTAACGGAAAATCATATTTATTAAGGATAAATTAGGAAATCTTAAGGAAAAATTAAAATCTGATCAATCTGAGCCATTCATTTGATTAAAAAATTTGACCGCCATTTTTTCTACCCATTATAGGCCTAACTCTCTTGGCCTCTTATTAGTATACTTGGTAAATAAATATATAGCACTATTTTGTATTATAACTTTGATATTTAATTAAAAAATAGTGCACAAAAAAGATAATAGACAATGTAGTGAATATAATCAATTGATGAATTTGTACATTGGAGAAATATAAAGACAATATAACTAATAAAATTATTTCTCTTAACTAATTTATTGATAATGAATAATTTTTTTTTAATAAAGACATTGTAGGGACAATGTAGCGAATATAATCAATTGATGAATTTGAATGTAAAGAATTTTTATATTGGAGAAAAATAAATACAATATAACTAATGAAATTATTTTTCTTATTTAATTTATTGATAATGAATAATTTTTTTGAATAAAGACATTGTAGACACATAATTCTAAATTAAAGAAATGCATATGTATTATTTTTTGTTGTAGCTACTAAATTATTATTTATATTAATTTAATAAGAGTAAAATAGAGTACTAATTATGCCAACTTTGATTGGGATGTGGTTCGAACCTAAGACCTTTCTTATTGAATTCAATGAGTAAGTTAACGGCGAACTAACAGAAATTAACGGAAAAGATAATATTTAACGGAAAATCATATTTATTAAGGATAAATTAGGAAATCTTAAGGAAAAATTAAAATCTGATCAATCTGAGCCATTCATTTGATTAAAAAATTTGACCGCCATTTTTCTACCCATTATAGGCCTAACTCTCTTGGCCTCTTATTAGTATACTTGGTAAATAAATATATAGCACTATTTTGTATTATAACTTTGATATTTAATTAAAAAATAGTGCACAAAAAAGATAATAGGCAATGTAGTGAATATAATCAATTGATGAATTTGTACATTGGAGAAATATAAAGACAATATAACTAATAAAATTATTTCTCTTAACTAATTTATTGATAATGAATAATTTTTTTTTTTAATAAAGACATTGTAGGGACAATGTAGCGAATATAATCAATTGATGAATTTGAATGTAAAGAATTTTTATATTGGAGAAAAATAAATACAATATAACTAATGAAATTATTTTTCTTATTTAATTTATTGATAATGAATAATTTTTTTGAATAAAGACATTGTAGACACATAATTCTAAATTAAAGAAATGCATATGTATTATTTTTTGTTGTAGCTACTAAATTATTATTTATTAATTTAATAAGAGTAAAATAGAGTACTAATTATGCCAACTTTGATTCGGATGTGGTTCGAACCTAAGACCTTTCTTATTGAATTCAATGAGTAAGTTAACGGCGAACTAACAGAAATTAACGAAAAAGATAATATTTAACGGAAAAGTTAACGGAAAATCATATTTATTAAGGATAAATTAGGAAATCTTAAGAAAAAATTAAAATCTGATCAATCTGAGCCATTCATTTGATTAAAAAATGTGACCGCCCATTTTTCTACCCATTATAGGCCTAACTCTCTTGGCCTCTTATTAGTATAGTAGATATATATATATATATATATATATATATATATATATATATCATGGTTGCAGTAGGCGCTAGGCGCCCGGACAGCGCCTAACGCCTAAGTGGTCTAGGCGGAATCTAGGCGCCGCTAGGCGGGCGCCAAAAAAACAGTGGTAAACTTACAGTTTGACAATTTTAATGAGGTTGATTTCAACATTTAATCAAATAACACATCCAAATAAATGAATTAATGATAATTCATAAGTCATAACATCAAAACAATGGTTTTCAAAAAAAAAAAAAATTAAAACAATATTAAAAATTAAAAATACTCAAATATGAAATACTCAAATACTTCAATCATCGAAAGATTCAAAGTATCAAACTAGTCTACAAGTGTATATATATGTTATATTATATATATGTATGCGCGCGCGCACACACATATATATAATAATAATAAATTGGCCGAGCCGATCGAGTTAACTCGACCGAAATGGACGAGTTAACTCGACTAACTTAAACGCTAGGCGGCCAAATCGGCCGAGTTAGGCGTTAGGCAGACGCCTAGGCGGCCGATAACCTAGGCGGGCGCTTAGGGGGGAAATCGCCACGGTCTAGAGGCGCCTAGGCGACGGGGCCTAGGCGGGCGCCTAGGCGACGGGGCCTAGGCGGGCGCCTAGGCGACGGGGCCTAGGCGGGCGCCTAGACCGATTTTTACCACCCTGATATATATATATATATATATATTATTCTCCATCTCCTCTTGTTTAGCCATGTACTCCAGCTACTTCTTCTGTACTAATTCCAACGACTGCTCAACGTCTACTTTTTGGCCGGACGCCAACAAATGCAATAGTTATGCTGTGAACCATGTTCACTATGTGCATGGTAAACACGAGATAGATCCATAATTTTTAAGATGTACACAAGATTGATTCATAATTTATAAGTTGTAGATTCATAACATTTATACTGTAGATTCATAATTTCTATACAGGGAAGACAAAATAATGCGATTGCGAATAGAGAAACGTCATTAACAACAAATGAAAAATAAAATTATGAATCTACAGCATAGAAATTATGGATCTACCCCCGTGTTCACCATGCGCATGGTGAACACGTTTTCACAGCATAATTTGCGCAACAAATGACTCTCGCTAGCTCTCAACTAAGGGTGTTAGCGAACAGAGCTTTCGGTAAACTACTCGTATTCGTGTTCGGTAAGCGTTCGTTTATTAAGGTAAACGAATATTAACAAACAAAATTTAGAGTTCGGTTTATAAACGAACAGAGTCTGAACAATTGTAAGCTCGTTTGCTAAGAGATCGTGAACAAGCTCGTTTCTGTTTGTTTAATAATGTTCGCGAACAAGCTCGTTTAGTGTTCGTTTAATAATGTTCGTGAACAAGCTTCTTTGTGTTCGTTTAATATTTGTTTGTATTCTCTTTGTAGTTGTGTTGCTTGTTTGGTTATTTTTCATGAACTTATATAATTTTTTTTCACAAACGAATTATATATGATCATGAACATGTTCATATGTTTGGTTATTAAGCATTCACGAACGTGAATGAACATGTTCGTGAACGTATTCGTTAATGTTAAACGAATACGTTTGTGAACGTGTTCGCGAATGTTAACAGACACTAATGAATGCTTAACAAATGAACACGAACAGGATTTTCAAAAACCTTAACAAACGATCACGAACACAAACACTCCAAAAACCTTAACAAACGAACACGAACAACCTCCGTTATTTTTGTTCGGTTCGTTAACAGCGCTACTCTCAGCTAAATGAAAACATCAATGATAGGTACTCAAATTTAAAAGAAAAATGTGACATTTAATTTCCCAAAAAGACCAATTTAGTATGTAGAAGAATTCTTCAAGTTTAACTACACAACCCCTTGCTAAACCAATATGACATTATACCATAATCTTAGAACCAGGCCAAAAAATTATCCACACACCCTTGCAACAATCGTTATGCTGTGCAACCGTGTGCACCATGCATTGTGAACGACGTCGTTTTACTATGGTGGAGTAACGGTGCTGTTAGTGGTACCGTTTAACTCCACCAATCAATTTTCTTTTTTTAAACTCCAATCGACGAGATTTCTACCATTTTCGATGTGGATATATAGTTCATTAATTCTGGATATATAGTTTATTAATTCTGGATACATAGTTCACTAATTCTGGATATATAGTTCATTAATTCTGGATATATAGTTCACTAATTCTGAATTTATATAGTTTATTAATTATGAATATATAGTTCATTCATTTTGAATACACAGACGCAGCGAACTACCATAAGCCAAAACAGAATACCAGTAACCGGTGTGGATATATAATTCACTAATTCTGGATGTATAGTTCATTAATTCTGGATATATAGTTCATTAATTCTGCATAGCATAACGCCGATACGACAATCAAAAATAATTTTTTTTTTTAAAGTCGGACATCAAAACGACATCAATTTTGCAATCGTGTACACCATACATGGCGCACACAGTTGCACGGCATAATTTGCCCCCCTAGCAACTTGTCCACGTAACTTACACCATTTGAAACGTTATGGAAAAACTGAATGTACTTTTGAATCTTGTACTTTATTAACATAAGTACAAGCAGAGTTTTAATAATGACCATGTTTGATAAAATAGTTAGTTTATCAGTTAATTTTGACATGTTTGATCACTATTAATTGTTTAATTTGGTTAAATAACTAATATGAGTGTTTGATTAATTAGCTTTTTGTAACAGCTTATTTCACAAAAATGCTAAAATTCAAAAAACTACTCAAATCATATTTTTTATTAGCTTTTTGAGAAAGTCATTTTGCATGTAATCAGCTATTAGCTAACAGCTAATTTACCAAACACTTTTCTACAATCAACTAAGATTATCAATTAGGTAAATCTACTAACCCAATCAGCTAATAACTATTTACCAAACACCCCAAAATGTTTTGAGATGGATTCTTATGTTCTTGTATGCCAAAAAAATTACAATAGTAAATCATTTTTTCCTTAGGGATTGGGTAAAAAAACATTGATTGATTTTGAGGAAAGTAGGAGGAAATAGTGGAACATGAAATTGATTAAACTATGCAGTGGTTCAGTACTCCAATTGGGCCATCGAGTTGGTGGACTGTTGCGAAGAATAATTCAGAGCCTGCACGTGCATCTGCACGGGTTGGTGTCCATTCTGTCGGCATGGCCCTGTCTCCACTCAATGGGCCTCTTTTTGACTCCAATTTTGTTCTCCTTTCACCATAATTTAACCCTTCATTTACAGTACAATAACTTGGTTTTCACCCCAAAAAAAAAAAAAAAAAAAAAAAAAAAAAAAAAAAAACAGTACAATTACTTGGGGTGTGATTGAGTGGAGACTCATCTATTGATTTTATCCTTGATTTTGGTTAATGAAGCAATCTTAAATCTTAAAAAAAAAAAACCTTCATTTATAATAGTCGATGGTTTCTTAGTGCAGTTTATTTCTTTTTGTGTGATTTATGAGTTATTATATATAAGTAGAGTTTATTTTGTACACAAGTTTAAATAGTAGTTGTGGATTTTTCTGGCAGTCAGTTAAGGGTCATACCTGCACAATGATTTTCTAATGCGATTCACAAGCTTTGATAGCAGTTGTGGATTTTTCCAGCAGTCAATTAAGGGTTACGTTATACCTGCAGAGGGATTTTCTAGTGTGATTTTTTTCGTTGATATATGTGTTACTATGCATGAGTTGAGTTTATCTCATGCTCACCTTTGTTTGATAGTGATTGCAGAGTTTTCTGGCTAAAAGTTGAGGTTTTTGCTCAGAACCATTAGATCTAAAGATGATCGGCTATGATTGAAAGAGAGGGTGGAGTTGAAAGGTAGTGATGTTGAGTCTTTCACTAATCAAGGTTCAATTATACTGCAGGTACAAATCATGGCACATGGGAGGGACATGGAGAAAAAAGGTCCAGCAAATAAACATAGATTTCTGACTTTGCAGCTAAAGAAAGAAAAGGTAGCCTAGCTAGGCTCCATTTGCAAGAAAAAGTTAGTTTCTTTCCACTTAATTCCACATCTAGAGAGATAGGGGAAAAAAGGTTATTCCCATGACATTCATGTTGCCCTAAACTGAACATGACCTATCTCTAACATATCTATAAATTAGATTCAGACCCCACTTTCTGATCAATTTCTAAATTAATCTTTCCTTATATGGGTTAGAATTAATAGTTACAAGTTTAACTTCTGGTGACAGGGATTTATTGACATTATTTATTTGAAGGTAAGCTATGATTCGTTTATCTATTTCTTTGTGATCTTTTGACAGCTAAAGTTACAAGGGCGAGGTTTAACCAGTCCACATCCTCAGATAGTAATTACATATTTCTCTCGAGAACAAAACAATTTTTCTATCAACACATTTGTATTAGAATGACGGAGACTTAGCTTACTAGTTCAGTATGCTGAGAATGACTGGGTGGTTCGGGTTTCAGAGCATCCTTTTTGGAGGATCAGTTGGATGGGCCTCAAGTTTGAAGTTTTTGGAATAGTTTAATTTGTAGGGCTCCATCGTTAGGGTTTCCCCCTCTATTTTGTTCAAAAATTAATGATAATAATGGTAACAGTGTGTGCAGTGTTTTAAATAAATATTACTGTGTATAGATCAGATTTAATTAAAAAACTACTCATTTCATAAGCCCAAAGTCCAAGAACAATGGTTTAAAATGACTTTTACTGTTTTTGCATGTTTTTATTTTTATTTTTTAAATTTGGTTTGGGAAAAGGCAAAAGTTTAAGACAATGGTGTCCTGACAGGGGAAGTATTATGGTGGAGCCCTGAAAAATTCGTGGTTAGTGGAACTATGTCCCCATGCATCTGTACCTTTCCTAATACTAATGCCCTCACACATTATATTTCCTTTGGTGACACTGATCCTACAAATATAGGGGTGGTGTGACACAACTAACCAAGAACCTGCAATAATATAAAGGGTGGCTGTGGTGAACCATTTTCTCTGCAGATTATTATTCCATTGTTGTTTGCAGGGTGGGCATGGCTAGTGAGTTCAAGCATTTGGTTCTTGTCAAGTTCAAGGATGGGGTTGTGGTGGAAGACATTCTGAAAGGGATGGAGAAGCTTGTTTCAGAGATGGACATTGTCAAGTCCTTTGTCTGGTAATCTTCATTTCTTCAAGAATAATGTTAGTTTTCAGTGCTGGATCGAGTCCAGTATCCTGTCATTAAAATGTGGTACTGAGTTTCTACTTGCAAGTAGAATGAAATAAAGTTACACCTTCGTTATTAGCTATAACTTTTGGCTAGTGGTAAGCCCTATAAAGTTGTGCTTTCGCTGCTAGATATAGCTTTTGGCTGGTGGTAAGTGCTATAAAGTTGCGTCTTCACTATTAGCTATAGCTTTTGGCGTAGTGATAAGCGCTATAAAGTTGCGTTTTCGCTGCTAGATGCAGCTTTTGGCTAGTGGTAAGTGTTATAAAGTTGCGTCTTCACTATTAGTTATAGCTTTTGACCAGTGGTAAGTGCTATGAAGTTGCATTTTCGCTGCTAGATGCAGCTTTTTGCTAGTGGTAAGTGTTATAAAGTTGCGTCTTCGTTATTAGCTATAGCTTTTGACCAGTGGTAAGTGCTATAAAGTTGCGTTTTTGCTGCAAGATATAGCTTTTGGCTAGTGGTACGTGCTATAAAGTTGTGTCTTCGCTATTAGCTATAGCTTTTGGTGTAATGGTAAAAGCTATAAAGTTGCGCATTCTTTACTAGTTATAACTTTTGATATATTGGTAAGCGCTTGATCTGCTGACAATCGGTTTGCCAGAACTGCAAAAGCTTGAAAATTATTGGTTTTTTTTGCAGGGGGGAAGACAAAGAGAGCCATGAAATGCTTAGGCAAGGCTTCACTCATGCTTTCTTGATGACATTTAATAGCAAAGAAGACCACACTGCCTTTGTTAGCCATCCAAACCACGTCGAGTTTTCGGCTTCTTTCTCGTCTGCAATAGAGAAGGCTGTGCTTCTTGATTTCCCAGCTGTTGCTGTCAAGCCTCCTGCAGCTTAAGCAATATAATCACTGGACGTCGAAGAAGACGATAATGATAATGATGATGATGATATAACATTTATGTTTTATCAGTCTCTCTATGAATGAGTTCTATGAGATGTGTTTCATTATTTCCTTTCCCTTTTTGCATTTTAGAAATTATGGATGGCATGCATGTACTCTATTGTGCTAAGAAGTGTGTGGACATATGTATTTCTTCACTCAAACATCATAAAATATGTCAGTGAATGATTGGATTCATTGATTGATCTGAGGTTGAGATAACAAAGTATGTAATCACCTTAGACTTTTGTTGCCTGTCCTAATCTGGTTTTCCCAATATGGAGATAGCTATCTATGTTGCTTAATCAAACTGGTCTATTCATCTAACTTTGTCTGCCAAATGGGATTTTATAATCCAGTAAAAAGATGAAGAAAAAGTTGAAAAAGATGGGAGATTTTATTTTTTTTTTTGGTTGTAAATAACAAAAATAAATAAATAAATAAATAAAACACAGTAGAGCAGCAGAAAAGAAAAGATGTAAAAAGATTCTCTAATCTTACCTTTCTGTTTTTAAAAAAAAAAAAAAAAAAAAAAAAGTTTTTAACTTTTTCATCCCCATCTCATCAAAATCATCAAGATTCCCCCCAAATGTTCTCCATAGTGAAAAACATCCATTTAAGTGGTTGACCACCTGACCTAAAATCAACACTTCAGCGATAGGGTGAGGGTTCAATTCCCACCAACATCTTAGAATCAGGATTTCCCAGGTTAGAATTTAGACCCTTGGACTCAATAGATTGGAGATTGGGCTTTCCAAGTTAGTAGAAAGCCAGAAATGTAGAGATGAATCCCTTGTGGGCAGAGTTAACGACAAAGACTAATTGAAAGACCGGTGATTTACCTCCTCCAACTACTATTAGGCAACGATTTTGGGGCTTAGAGTTAGGGCTCTCCAGGCTAGAATTTGGATCCTTCGCTCACTAGAATGGAAATTGGGCTCCCCAAGTGAATTCCTTATAGACAGAGTTAACGATAAAGATTAATTAAAAGACTTGTGATTTATCTCCTCCAACGACTATTAAGCAAGGATTATGGGGCTTAAAGATAGAATCAAAATTCATTCAACAAGGAGGAAAATGCAGACTATGAAGAAAGTTCATCATTTTCTCCTGATCTGTCTGTCACTGATAAGCTTTCCATTTTCTGCTACATCCATCTCCCAAGAAGATCCAGTGGTAAGTTACTGTGGAAAAACAAGAATCCAAGCACCCTTTCTTAAGCCTCATCCTCTCAACTCAACACACTCATCTTCCTTGAACAACCTACTCCTCTGCAAATCCAACACTCTTTACATGAGAACAACAATCGGGCTTTTCCAGGTTTCTGCCATTGATTACAAATCCAAGCTCTTAACTCTTCCCCACTCTTCATGCTCCACTTCTTCCCAGTTTCTATCTCCCCACCACTTATCCGCCGGATTCCCTTCACCCCTTGAACCAAACTCCCTGCTTCTCTTCAACTGTTCAAACCAGACAACATCCACTGAATCACCACTGTTACATAGTTGCAGAAACCTTAAACCCTTCAAAGATTCTCATTCAGTGTTCTGCGCAGAGAATCCTTATTCTTCTTCATGCTTGGTGGTTGATGATGTGGGGGAGATGGGGAAGGATTTTCACCCTAAACAACTGGGCTGCACACACTACAGAAGAGTGTACAGAACAAGATTAGCAGAAAATGAGGAAGTTGTTGGGTTAGGAACAAGGATTTCCTTTGATGTTCATGTGCCCAATCCGTGTGATGAGTGCAGGAAGCCTTATGGGAATTGTGGAGTTGGTCTCAAATGCATTTGCCATATAAGTGAATGCAGTAAGTTTTGCTTAATTTCTGGTGTTTTAGATGTGATCTTGAGGTTTTATTGACATGTTTACTCACTAGACTTACCTTCTTATTGGGATTATTTAACCCGACCTCTATATATCACTCGGTCTACTTAAGGCCTCAAACCCCAGCCAAGTTGGTCGAACAAATGGTTTGGTAACAAGTTTTCAAGCTCGACTCCTCGTGGGCCGGGAACTGTCTATTGACATTCTTGGTTTGAGGCAATCAGCTATAGCTAGCTCTTGTACATCCCCTAATTTGCTAAATCCAAATCAAATTTTCTTGCTACCTATTGATTTACTTTAGGATTTCCAGGTCTATACACTAATACTTCTTGTGTTTGTTTTTCTGCAGAGGACAAAGTAATCAATGGAGGTTCAACCCCAACTCCCAGTGGGAGCATCATCATCATCTTCTTCAGTTTGGGTTTGGTTGTTGCATTCATGAATCTTTTCTAGGATTAGAGAATAATTGTTGTATTCACATTGTCATTTTGTGGAAAATTACAATGTTGAGTGGACAAAAGAATGAGAATTTGCATTCAGATATTGACAATGAGAAAACACCAAGCAAGGATATTTTGTGGTCGTTTGTAAAACCATCTTGCATTTTAGGCATTTTTCGTTTGATGTACAAATGTCCGCCCCGTGATTTTAGCTGACAAAGAAGCACATGAAGGTAAACCAACTTAGTTTGCACATAGTTGACTAGTTCAAATAAAAAAGGTCAATAGAACGTTGTTCTCACGAAGAGTCGAATTTAAAACATTGTGATTATCTAGTTAATTGTCGTTCCCAAAAGGTTGAATCCTCAACCCCAATGACCTCTCACACCCGGCCCGACAGAACATCTGGAGGATGTAAATCATGAAAACTCCTCTGAACATAGATGTTAGATCTTTGCTTACTGTGTACAAGGAACCCCCTTGCTTTGGGAGGTTACTCCTACACTGTTGCTAGTGAGACTCAATCCTGAATCATTGCTCCCAAACTTCACCATGTGACCAACTACTCTGCTCATGCGGGCAATCATCTAGTTAGTTGTCTGATTGGCTTGGCTGGATTGTCCTATTTTAGGCTTTTTTTGGTATGATGTGAAGTTGCAGACATTTTAGAATCTGGTTTATTTCCAAAAGCAAATAGCTGAATATACACGACGATAGGGTGATGCAAGACAGGTCATGTTTCACTCCATTGTGAAAACTCATTATTGCCTCATAAAGTCATGTGGAGTATATTTTGCATTTTATGAGATGTGAACCAAAATACATCAAATACTCGAAAGCATATATGTCGAAAATGGAAAGGAGCCAACTTGCGATTGGGTCAATTGAGGAAGCAAGAAAGAAAACTCATGGACCGAACCTATAGCTCTTACAATAGGTTCAGCCTATAAGTGGTCGATCTAGCTATTTAATGATACTAGTAATTCACCCACACGATATACGGGAAAAAATTATGTTATTATAAATCTACAATCTATACAATTTACAATTTTAATAAGAGCCAATAATATTAGGCCCTTAACTGGAAAAAAAAATGTCGGTCCTATTGTTTCTTAAAATGAATGATTTATATTATACTATTATTTCTTAAAATGAATGGTTCATATTATTTTTATTTTAGTATTTTTTATTGATTTTTCTTATTTACCCTCTATTATATTATTTTCTTCCATTAAATAACCTAAATTCCGTTAGCATAAACTTTAGTAACGGAATATTCCGTTAACTATTTATTATTTTAACTTACACATTAATTTCTATAAGAAAAGTCTTAGTTTCGAACCACATCACAATTAGAGTTGGCATAATTGTTAAACATATACTACGAATATGTTAAAATATATTTAAAATATATATTAATTTAACTTACACATTAATTTCTATAAGAAAAGTCTTAGTTTCGAACCACATTCCAATTAGAGTTGTCATAATTGTTAAACATATACTACGAATATGTTAAAATATATTTAAAATATATATAATATAAAATTTAACATAAACTTTGTTCAAATAATTAGTTTGACTAAATACATAACATTCAAAGTTAAGCATCAAAGATTATAAATCAAGAACTTTAAAAATCATTTGATTTTTATGCATTTAAAAAAAAAAAAAAAAACATATTTAGGTTAAGTTTTTTTTTTTTTTTAATTAATCTTCTTTTGATTATTTAGATCGGAAAAAAAAAAACTTAATATTTCAATTATACATTTTGCATTATTGGTATGATTTAGGTCGTTATGGTATTAATATTTTTTGTATGTATTTTTATAATGGTACAATTATTGTACATTACTTTACAAATATTATACTATTATTTTTTTATCGGACAAAATTGTTCTTACATCATTGTCAGGCCTGCGCAACCTAACTACAAAATTGTTGATCATAAATACAATTACACCTGGACTATAAAACGGTAGGATTATTTTCTAACGAATGACAATGCTGACATCTCGCTGGCTCTAATTGAACAAGTTTAGACATAAGAATTTTATCAATGCATGAAAACTTCTAAAGAAGTTTGTAAGTTAATTTTTACTATATTATTATAAGAGTTTTTTCCCAAAATGGTCCCTCGACTATTGCTCATTCTCAATTTTGCATTTCGACTTTTAATTGCACCCAATGTGGTCCTTTGACTTTTAAAAACTCCCCCAAATTGGTCCTCCGTTAGAAATTCCGTCTATTGAGTGTTAAAATAAAGGGCATTTTCGTCAACTTACCTATTATATGCCTAATATACTCTGAAAAATAGTCAAGGGACCATTTTGGGAATAGTCGAGGGATCATTTTGAGAAAAACTCATTTATTTATTTCATTTTTGTTTATTTCCATTTTTTAAGACTATCAAATTAGAGTTTCTATACATTTTTTTTTACAAATATAAATAGTTAAAATCCACAATCAAACCTCAAAATTTTAAACTTTCTATACAAATTTGTTCCTTATGTCTAAACATACAGGGCTTGTTTGGCAATCAGCGGTTAGCGGTTAGCGATAGCGGACTGTATTAGCGGTTAACGAATAGCGCATTGTGTTAGCAGGTTTGACCAGTGGATTGTATCAGCGGCTAGTAAAAAGATGTTTGGTAGAATCAGCGGTTTAGATTAGCGGTTAACATGTAAAATGACCAAAAGGGTATACATATATAATAATAATAATAATAATAATAATAATAATAAAAATAATAATAATAATAATAATAATAATAAAATAATAATAATAATAATAATAATAATAATAATAACAAAAAAAAATGTGGGATTAGATCCCACATCGAAAAGTTAAATAAAAAAAAGGGGCGACAAAGTAATTTTTTTTTAAAAATAATTTTAATAATTGGAGGGCGTTTTTGGGAAGGTAATTACCTTCCCCAAAACGCCAACCCAACACGCTGCTAAATGCAGCGTGTTGGAGTTCAGCTGAATTTTGGCGGATCCGCTATTAACCAAACATGCCCACAAACTTTTCATCTAATCCTATCAAGTTTTACAATAAGTTTTGTAAATTTCAAAAATATAATACTCATATACTTTTTATGTTCACACACACACACACACACACACACACACTAAAACTTCAATAGACAATCAATCACTATGTATCATATTAAATATTATTTTTACCATTGAAAATAACATTACTATTTTTATCAGTTTAGACACCCAAAATGTACTCTTCACTTCTCGGTCACTATGCCTTTTGAAAATAAAATTATTATTTTTACAATCAATCGCTATGATCTGGCACTTCTTCGAACTGAGAAGTACGCGTCACTTCTTGGTCAATGACAAAATCTTAGAAAATATTTTTGGAAAGTTGGCTTAACTTATCCTGTAAGGCCATTAGTTTCATTCCAAAGTTAGTACAAACCATAGCTACCATTTCCAAATGCCTATCTACCCAGAAATACATCATGCTAAAGAGAGTCTAGAACTATGTCTATCAATTTTATGTCTTAAAGGACAAGTAAAATAAACAAAATGCAAAAATAATTAGCACAAAACAAACAATTCTAAACCTAAAGTCTCATCATTTACCAATATTACAAGTTCTTGTCATTTTGAAGTTTGTTTGTATTTTATATATGAATGTTAATAAACTTAAATTTGAAATTTAAACTTGTTTATCAAAGTACGTAAAAAAATAATAATTTTATTTTAACTATAAAAATAATATTTAATGTAATACATAGTGATTGATTATCTTTTGAAGTTTTAATATGATTATATGATTATATATATATATATATATATATATATATATATATATATATATATATATATATGAACATAAAAAGATAAAAATAAAAAGTATATGAGTATTTATGAATGTTACGAAATTTATTGTAAAATTCTATAGGGATAGGGGAAAAATTTGTACGTTTAGACAAAAGGAAAAAAATTGTAGAGAACGTTTAAAATTTTGAAATTTGATTGTGGATTTTAACTATTTATATTTATAAGAAAAAAATGTATAGAAATTCTAATTTGATAGTGTTAAAAAATGGTAATAAATAAATGAGTTTTTCTCAAAATGATCCCTCGACTATTCCCAAAATGGTCCCTCGACTATTTTTCAGAGTATATTAGGCATATAATAGGTGAATGGACGAAAATGCCCTTCATTTTAACACTCAATAGATGGAATTTCTAACGGATGACCAATTTGGGGGAGTTTTTAAAAGTCAAGGGACCACATTGGGTGCAATTAAAAGTCGAAATACAAAATTGAGAATAAGCAATAGTCGAGGGACCATTTTGGGAAAAAACTCTTATTATAACAATATCTATTGTAACTATATATTTTGAATTATTTATTATCATCCTATATTGACAGGAATTATAACAATTGTCATTGACACACTCTCAAAACAATTTGTCTCAACAACAAATATAAATTAAAAAAAAAATCAATGATTGTGTTATTGTTGATGAAAAGTATGTACGCCACTTTATTACTCTTATTAAACTAAATAAAGTAGTAGCTACAACAAAAAATAATACATATGCATTTAATTAATTTAGAATTAGATGTCTATAATGTCTTTATTTAAAAAAAAAAAATTGTTCATTATAAAAAATTTAAAAATAGATATAATTTCATTAGTTATATTATCTTTATTTTCTACAATTCAAAGATTCATTACCTTCAAATTTATTAATTTATTATATTCACTGCATTGTTCATTGTCTTCTTTTTACATTATCTTGTAATTAAATATCAAAGTTATAATACAAAATACATTATATATATTTATTTACCAAAGTATTTTATACAAATATAATAAATATTAATATTTTGTTCAATACTTTCACATGATAACCTATGACACACATCTCACAATGCATGAAACATGTAGGGGAAAACTACCACTACCAAATATCGATTAGAAAATTCAATAAATATTATCTTGCATTTATATATTTTGAATTACCGATTTAAATAAACAAATTCAATATTTATTTACATATGCATGAACATCTCCGATATAATATTGCATTGATATACTTTGAAATACTTATTTAAAAATAATCATTGGGCATTATCACATTCGCGCAAAGCGCGTAAAAAAAACTAGTATAAATAAAAAATAAAAATATAAAAATATTTTAAATTATTTAATATAATAATATTTTTGAGCTTCCATTCGTCAAGTATTTATTATTTTTATAGAATACAAAATTACAATTAAAATTATAATTATAATTTTATATGGTTAATATAATCTCTAATTATGTGCATATTCAAATAAACTTATAGAGAGAATTTACATAATTACATTGATTTATTCTTAATTGTATTTCATCTATATTATAATTTTCACAATACGAATAATAACTAAGACAATTACATTTGGAAAGCAAATTTTAAATTTTGTATGTGTAAATTTAAACTCTAATTGAACACATTTTTTATATGATTATATAATATATAGCTATTTTATTTTTCAAAAGTATATTTTTTATATGATTATATAATATATAGCTATTTTATTTTTTAAATGTTGTGCTTTTTTTTTTTTTTTTTTTTTTTTTTTTTTTTTTTTTTTAATAAAGGATGTTGTGGCATTAATTGTAACATTAATTATTTCTCAAACCATATAGCTTTATTATATAAAGGATGATATAGTCATATGACTTATAGGGCTGACAAATTGTTATTCTTTGAGAGCAACCACAACAGTGATTTTTCCTTAGTTTTTTAAAAGATTTTGGTTAAAGTGGAAGAGAGAAAATGTGAGAGCTTCCTGCAAGAACTGATTTTTGGTCTCTGGAATGGCCTACCAAATATGATAAGGCACGCAATTTCTCGCGTGAGGCGCAACAACAGTGCTCAGCCGGGCGCACTGAGACGGAGCCAAAGGGGGCAGGGGGCAGCTGCCCCCCCCTCACCCCACCCCACCCCACCCCTACCCTACCCTACCCTATATTGTATATAATATGTATATATAGTACATTATTCATAAAAGTATTATAAAACAGATTATGTGAATAAAAGCTTTGGTAGATAAGGTTGTAGGAAACATGTATGAGTTTCAAAATGGCTTGGGTTTAAGTCCTTGCTTTTACAATGTCACAATCTTTGCTTAACACAATTAAATTTTGGCATGATATATATTAATAATGGGATGTCTTTCTATTTTATATTAATAATGAGATGTATATATAACTTTATATATATATATATATATATATATATATATATATATATATAACTTTCTTTATATTAGTAACGGAATGTGTAATTTATAATGTGTTTTATATTCGAATTGTTCTATCAAATTAATTATGTTTCATATTTTGTTATAAATATTTTTATAAAGTTTTAATATGTTTTATTTTTCGCTATATCCAACAATATTTATTGTTCTACTTCTTTAAGTGTTTCATTTGTTTTTTTCAAACTTTCTCTTTTATTTTAATTTTTTTCCCTTACTGAAAAAAATTTCTGAATCCGCCATTGAATTCATCCCTACTTCTTTACCACCCCTCAACATATTTTCTGGCTCCGTCCCTGTGGGCGCGTGTACTATGCCCTGCACCCTGAGTAATTGAGTTGATGCCTTTCACCGCCCTTGCACATTTTGTCAACCATCAAATATAAGCAATTGTTAACTCTTTAATTTGATATTAAAGTCAAATTTTTTATTGTACTTAGATCTCCCATTGTTCATTCACCTTCTTGAATTGTGATCATATCAAATGTCGGAGTACGGGACACTTACAAGTTACAATTGATAAGGCGATATGCTCCTCTGTCAATTTTAGTTTCATTTAAGATGTACACACCCCTTTCGATTGCTTGAGTAAATTTATGGCACGACTAAATAAATAACTAAATCTTGCTTTGGTTCGAACAACTAACACTAAATAGGCAACTACAAATAGATGTTAACAATTTGAAAATATGACAACGATTAGCCTCTATTGTCAGTTATAAAGGCATTTAGCATCCATTTTAGTCAACACTATATTCACTTCGTTCCCGCCCATTGAAAATTTTTCCGAGACACTTAGCCTTAGTTATGAAGATTATAGTATAAGTTTCAACCTACACTAAATGGACTAGCCCAACAAATATTTCCCCCTACAATCTAGCTAGCATCTGTCACTATATATATTTTTTTTCATTAATTTTTATATGAAATAATGTATCTAGTGTCGATTTATTTTATGAATTCAAAAGATATTATTCATATTTTTAAGAGTATATATTTTTGCTTAGTCAATATTAGGAAAAAGAAAAAAAAAAAAGATATATAGGTCATTGTTAGAATCAAAGTCAACACCTAAGGCGTAAAATGGAGTGCGCATTACTTGTCACAAAACATTGAAACTACATAGCAGAATGATTCAAAAGAGCATTAACTTTTTTGAAAATGCTTTGTGAAATTTGAACCAAAATACATTGTTTCCAAATGTTGACTGCAAAGGCTCCCCATGTCTCGACCCGACATAGTATCTGGAAGGATGTAAATCATAGTAACTCAGCTGAACACATAAGCACATTTACTTACTGCACACAAAAAACCCCCTTTACTTTCTTTAAGAAGTTGCTCATACAAATAGACGGAGCCAGAGGGGGGGCAGGGGGGTCAGCTGCCCCCCCTCACCCCACCCCACCCCTACCCTATATTGTATATAATATGTAAATATAGTACATTATTGATATAAGTATTATAAAACAGATTATGTAAACAAAAATTGTGATAGACAAGGTGGTAGCTAATGTATATGAGTTTGGAATGGCTTGGGTTCAAGTCTTTGCATTGACAATGTTATAGTCTTCTTCACTTTTTTTGATTAACACAATTAAATTTTGGCATGATATATATAACTTCAATTATAACTTTCTTTATATTAATAATGGAATGTGTAATTTATATTCGAATTGTTTTATCAAATTAATTATGTTTCATATTTTGTTATAAATATTTTTATAAAGTTTTAATATGTTTTATTTTTCGCTATATCCAACAATATTTATTGTTATACTTCTTAAGTATTTCATTTTTTTAAAAACTTTCTCTTTTATTTTAATTTTTTTCCCTCACTAAAAAAAATTCTGAATCCGCCATTGAATCCATCCCTACTTCTTTGCCCCCGCTCAACATATTTTCTGGCTCCGTCCCTGCTCATACACTACCATTAGTGAGACTCGATTCTGCTCGGGTCATTGTTTTCAAACTTCAACTCTGTGACGAACTGAGCTGCCCATGCGAGCTTGAACCAAAATACATGAAATACTCGAAAGCATGTCTAAAATGAAAAGGTGTTAATTTGGGTTGGGTCTACTGAAGATGAAAAGTCATATAAGTACTTGTGACTTTTACTAATAAAGTTTGGTTTATTATAAGTAAATCACCAGACTATTTAAGATGGGTTGGGTCTACTGAAGATGAAGTCATATAAGCACTTGTTGTGACTTTTATTTACTGTAATAAAGTTCAATTTATAAGGACATCCTCAATAGTGTGAAGATTTTGAGGAGATTTTATGAGTTCTACTACATGGACTCCCTCATTTGTACTCCCTGAGGTGGCAAACCAAGATTGGTTATTTAATTTTTACATTTACTAAATACAAAATACTAACAGTTAATTACAAACCGTGGCCATTTTACATCCACAAATGTACAAATGCGCACAAAATCCAGTGAATTCACATAGAAAAATAAAATAATTAGAATTTAATTAATAAATTATTATCTAATCTAGAATAAACATACAAATTTAGGTGTCTTTTTTGAATGCGACATGCCATCTAAACACAAGGTGCTTGGCAAATTTATGTGTCTTTAAAATGTATATATAGCAATTATACCAGTGTACCAAAATGCACAGCACAAGCACAAGGGCTCAGGGGTTGCTAAAATGCAAAACAGCTGCTTCAAAGTTCAAACTGCAAAATTCTAAAAAAATATAGTTCAATAATATGCAATTGTCTAAGTTTTTCATAATTCCATATATAAATAACGAGAATTGTGTGCTCAGTACCTTATCTAATTTAGGCATTCTGCATTTCATCATTCATCACTGAGCAATATCCAACACAAACTGTTAACAATAAAAGATTAAAAATTTTAACATGAGAAAACTAAAAACTGTTTACTAAACTAAAATTGAACAATCAACTAACAGATGTAAATATTTACCCAAAAAAAAAAAAAAAAAAACCATTATCAAGGATTCAGAGCAGGGGACAATTTCACATTTTAACGTTTTAGTAGTTTGTAAATTGAAAGCTTCCAAAAAGGCCAAAAGCATTCTTAAACAAGTAAAGTATAACTAATTAGAATTAAATTAATTAATAATTATCTAAATTGATGAGAAGAATTATAAAAATGTACCTTAACTGCAAGCAGCAAATAGTGGCAAAGACAAAACTGTTAACAATTAATGATTGCATTTAGGGAAAAAAAAAACCGTAAAGACTTAAAATGAAACTAGAAAAATGTTTACACATTTACCAAATCACCACCTGCAATTCTGCCAATTAAGTTGTTTACCAATTCATCACTGTTTCAAATTTTCATTGCTAAGCTTCCCAAAAAAGTCAAAAACATTCTAAAAATAAATATGTTAATTGATTGAATAATAATTGAACTATTGAAGTATTGAATGAATATGGAGTATTGCTCAACATACCTCTAAAACCAAGTTTCAACTTTACAAATAACTAGCAGCAGTCCAACAAAAACCATAACCTCAAAAATAACAAAAAGTCAAAAATCATAACCTCAAAAAATAACATAACCATTTTACTTATCAAGAGTATTTGAAGTTGAGTAATCCACAACCACATCTATGACATAAATATAAAATAGGGGTGTTAGACAAATCACAAGATACAAATAATAAAACATATTACTCTAAGTCATATCATTATATAAAATAACTTATTACCTTGTTCTATTTTCTCAAGAAGATTGCAATCCTCCTCAATATTAACTGGTTTTGCGCAAGGTCGAATCCAATCTTCGGCACAGATTAATGCTTCCACCATTTTTTGTGTCAAGCTACTTCGAAAGTCATCTAGTACCCTGCCCCCAGTACTAAAGGTTGATTCAGATGCAACTATAGAAATTGAGACAGCTAGAACATCTCTTGCCATTTCAGCCAAGATTGGAAATCTTGGTTGATTCACCTTCCACCAGCGCAAGATATCAAAGGATTGTTCACCTTTTACATCTTCACCGAAATATTTGTCTAGTTCTGTCTTTTCAATTGCAGAACCAAATTTATTTTTGAATTTTTTAAATCTATTCATTAGACCAGCAATGCCTTGACAATCAAAACCAGAAACTACATCATCTGAAGTTGAAGAAATTGACCCCATATTTTCAAAACCAGATTTTGGAACATGAGATGACTCATTACAGTTTCTGTATGCATTAAACAATCTATAAGTTGCATCTTTAATCATTTTTTCTAGCTTTTTTCCCATCCACTAAACCATGCATTTCTGTCAAGACAAATGTGAGGAATTCCAATTTTGTTGTTGGATCAAGAACTACAGCAATGAAAATAACCATATTCATTTGTTCAGGATTCTCACAATACTTTTCAAATTTTGATATCATCCTATTTGCCATCAAACTGAGTTCAAGATTAGTGGAACATTTCCAATCTTTCAAGATTTTATCAATTACACTAATTTCAGGCAGAAATGAATTGGAAGTGACATATAAACTCCCTGCCTAACTGTCATGTCGTAGAAGAATTTTAAAAAGTTAACCATTCTTATCAAAACATCCCAAGCATTGTTATTTGGAACTCTAAGGGTGCAACATTTAATTCCTTTTCAAATTGAGAATCTTGCCTATCCTATCTCTCAAAAGCCCTCTGAATTTTTTATGCAACATCTAGCATCCTATAGGTGTTATTCCACCTAGCTGGCACATCTAAGCAAAGAGCTCTATTACATTCAATTTTTTCCTTCTCAGCACAATCTTTAAACTTTTTCAACCTAGCTGGGGACTACCTAACAGCAGCTCTAACAGCATTCACAGACCCAGATATGTCCTTTAAGCCTTCATGAACTACTAAATTCAAAATGTGGGCAACACACCTCATATGTAAGTGCTCATAATCACAAATGCTTGTTTCCCAATTCTTTAAAACAGATTTTAATGACCTAATTGTAGTATCATTTGCACTTGCATTGTCCACAGTAACACAAAAGAGTTTTTCAATCCCTCATTCAATCAGGCACTTCTTAATTGCTTCAGCAATATCAGCGCCTCAATGAGATTCAATGGGAATAAAATTTAAGACACTTTTATGCAATTGCCAATCTTCACTTATCCAGTGGGCTGTGAGACACATATTTGACAGTCTTTGATTAGATGTCCATGTGTCAGTTGTAAGAGAGACTCGTTGTTTACTCTGTTTAATTATCCACTTCATATTTGCTTTTGCTTGAGTATAAATTTCAAAGCAATCTCTAGTTATTGTTCTTCTAGATGGCAACGCAAATGTTGGTGGTAAGGATATACTGACAAAGTGCTTGAAACCAGATTTATCAACCACACTAAATGGCATCTCATCTGTTACTATCATTTCAACAATTAATTTTCTTGCATAGCTATGGTCAAATCTCCAATTGCTGGGTTGACCTAAAACAGATCCCCCATTATCATTTACCTGCAATTTGTTAATTTTGAATTGAGTTTGGCTTGGATTTTCAATGTTAGGGTTATGTTTGCACGTGACCATGTGATTTCTTAGATTAGTTGTTCCATACTTTTTAGGATCTGCAGCCCAAACCCTCTTACAGTAGATACACTTGGCTTTTATAAAATTACCATTGTCATCCATAACTTTTTCGAAATGAACCCAAACATCTGATATGCCTTTCATTTCCTTCCCTTTTTTAGATATCTGTTCATCGTAGCAGATTCTATTTGTGGATCAGCTGTTTGTAAGTCAATTTGTTCATTTGGTTAAGCCATCTGTAATCTACAAAGATTTTAAGTTTTAACATGGTCGTTGTAAACTTAAAGTGTACTTTAAATTTTAAAAACTATATAAATTTGAATTCCAGAAATTCCAGTTTAAACATTTTCAGTGTCTGAAATGAGAAATTGGAATTTTCATTCTAGTTTAAACACATTTAAACTGGAATTTCATTCCAATTTCTCAAGAAACTTGAATGTTTCTCCAGTAAACACTAAACATAGTAACACAAAGTCACAAAACAAATACAAATATACAAAATTTCATATTACCTACATAGGCTACATCACATACGCAAAGCAAACAAAAAACACAAATGAGAAGCTAGAATTTTTATTTCAGTTTAAACACATTTAAACTGAAATGAAAATTCAAGTTTCTCATTCCAGAAACTGGAATGTTTCTTCTGCAAACACTAAACATAATATAGTAACACAAAACATATACAGATATATATAATTTCATATTTTCATATTACCTAATGGAAATAGTAACACAAACATATATAGATATACATAATTTCAAATTACCTACAAGCTACAGCACATACCCAAAGCAAACAAAAAACACAAAATTCATAAACCTTTAATTTTCTTGAAAAAAAAATATGAAAACATAGCAGTAGGTTGTTAGTCTGTTACTGAGTTACTCAGTGGACATACGCTAAGACTGCCAGAGAGGTAGAGAATATAGGGTTTCCTAAGTAGAAACTAGATATCTTCAAATCTGATATCTTCATAGTAAATTAAAAAAAAAAAAAAAAAAAAACTCATATCTTCACGGATCTAGGGTTTCCTAAGTAAAACTAGAAACGAAAAAAACAGAAACAAAAAATATATATACCTGTTACTCTAATACTCCCTGCGTCTCTATTGGGTAGATTGTTGGGAATTCCGTTGGTAGAAAACAAATAATAATCCAATAAAATAAGATTATTATTTTTCTGGAAAAAGGGGAAGGAAAGATGAAGAGATTGGCTAGTGTTTGGTGTTGGGTTTTTAGCACGAGTCAAGCGATCACTCTTTCCTTAAAATCTTATTTTCCACCTCCCAAAAGTGCTAGAAGCGTTGTGGCATAGGCTTCCCAGTATAAAACTTGCTAAGATTCAATGTTTGAGCACCCAAACAAGGAATCCGGCGAACTAGAGCAAGATTATGAACACAGTAAGCTAAAGAAGGAGTAGAAGCAGAGAGTTTTGAGGTTGAAAATAAACTTTCTTATTGTGTAAATCTGCTATTGCCCAACTCCTTCTTATATAGGGGTGAGAGATTAAATAGCTTTTAATTTGGCATTTAAAGGCACCTCTACAACTCCTGTAACAGCAACCACTAACTTGAGTTTTAATTCAAAAATTAAAATTGGGATTAATTCAAAGAATTAACTCCATAACCAGCTGAATTAAAACCCCAACGGTCACAGCAGGAGCTTTAGTTCGGCCAAGGCCTCAGGTGGCCGAAACTTGCAAGTCTGACATTCGTGCCCGCAGGTGCCGGCGCACACGAGCTCAGGCTTGAATCAAGCCTTTTCGATCTCGTTTCTAGTTGGAATTTGATTTGCACCCCACTACCCCCGCACGCATGCGCGAGAGAGCCTCTATGCTATACAATTCTACAAGCTCCAAAACACGCAAATCCTCTTTCCAAATCAATGTGGACAAAAGCTCACTTTTTCCCTTCATTTTTCCAACTCAAGTGGGTCTACTTTGAGAATCAATATCTCATTCACCCATTATCCATTTTGAGCGTACAATATATCAATCTCTTCGTCTCACTACGAAGAATCCGAATCCACTTTGACCCGACCCAAATCGGAAGTGGACCCCACTGATAATTGTACCACAAAATAGCCACTTAACATGCCATTTTATGTCATTTAAGCTATTTTTTCCAACAATCCCCCACATGAATGAAAATTGATTTTCAGGGTATTTTGAAATCGGAAACAACTGTGTTCAAACGGTTGATCCCTGCATAGAATAGGTAGGGAGTCACTATACCCTTTGAACCTTCCCTTGTGAAGATATGTTTACTCTACTGGCTGTACGGTAGAACGCGATGTCTTTGAACCAACTGCCGTTTGTGTAAACCTCCCAACTATGCTCTGTTCTCATGAGTGTGCCCGTTTTGGTCGTGGGTCACTGTTCCTGGTTCTGCGAGAGTTTCTAAATAATTGTTGCCCATCAATTCTCCTTTGAAGCGACCCTCACTTCTCTCTAACATAGGTGATTCTTTCTCGAGTATTCCGCATACTCAAGAATCATTAAAGCATCAACATGCTAGCCTCGTGCGGGAGTCAATGTTTTAACGAGGAGTGGTAGGGAATCCGAAACCCCCACAGTGACGCGCTCCATTCCATAATTTAGTTGTCCCATCAAACCTAGGTGCCAGCTAGGTTGGGTATCCACTATAGAACTTTTTAGTCCAAGGGCATTAGACCCATTCCTCGTGTCAACTTCTCCACAACTTCTTCGCCTAACCCTTTGGTCAGCGGATCTGCTATATTGTCTTTTGACTTTACGTAGTCAATCGAGATAACACCAGTTGTGAGCAGTTGTCTAATGGTATTATGTCTCCGACGCATATGTCTAGACTTACCATTATATATTTGACTCTGTACTCTCCCAATTGTAGCTTGACTATCGCAAGGCACACATATTAGAGGTACTGGTCTTTCCCAATTTGAAATATCCTCTAGAAAATGGCGTAGCCATTCAGCCTCTTCACAACTTTTGTCTAAGGCTATCAGCTCAGATTCCATCGTGGATCTAGCTATCACAGTTTGCTTAGAGGATTTCCATGCAACGGCTGCACCGGCTAGTGTAAACACGTAGCCACTCGTGGACTTAGAGTCCTTAATATCAAATATCCAGTTCGCGTCGCTATACCCTTCAAGTACAGCAGGATATCTCCCGTAGTATAGTCCAAGATCACGAGTATACCTCAAGTATCTCATAAGCTTTACTATTGCCTTCCAGTGCATAGCACCTGGGTAACTCGTATATCTACTGAGTTTACTAATCGTATAGGCAATATCCGGCTTTGTACAGCTCATAAAATACATCAAACTACCAATAACCCGAGCATATTCCACTTGTGAAATACCTTCTCCGTGGTTCTTGGTTAGATGAACGTTTGTATCAAACGGTGTTCTAGCCAAATGATCATCATCCTTGTTAAACTTCTCAAGGATTTTGTCAATATAATGTGATTGGCTCAACACAAGACCATCAGGTCTTCTAATGATTCTAATCCCAAGGATTAAATCGGCCAAACCCATATCATTCATGTCAAATCTCGCATTTAACATATTTTTGGTAGACTTGATCATCCGATCATTACTACCAACGATGAGAATATCATCGACATATAAACAAAGAATGACGTAGCCGTCTATCGTTTCCTTAACGTAGACACATTTGTCACTTTCGTTTATTTTAAACCGGTTAGTTAACATCGCATGGTCAAACTTCTCGTGCCACTGCTTAGGCGCTTGTTTTAAACCATAGAGCGATTTAACCAACTTACACACTTTCCTTTCTTGGCCCGGAACCACAAACCCTTCGGGTTGTTCCATATAGATTTCCTCATCTAATTCGCCGTTTAGAAAAGCGGTTTTCACATCCATTTGGTGAACTTCCAAGTTTCGCAACGCGGCTATGGCAAGTATCATCCTAATGGAGTTTATTCTCGTCACGGGAGAATACGTGTCGAAGTAATCAAGGCCCTCGCGTTGCCTGTAACCCTTGATTACAAGCCTAGCCTTATACTTCTCGATGGAACCATCAGGTTTCATATTCCTTTTAAAGACCCACTTGGATCCTAAGGGTTTACTACACGGAGGAAGATCAACAAGTTCCCAAGTGTGATTCTGTAGGATAAAATTCACTTCACTTTTTATAGTCTCTTTCCACATTGGTCCTTCCGTAGAAGTCACGGCTTCTACATACGTTCGAGGCTCGTTCTCTATCAAACAAGATAGAAAATCGGGTTCATTTTCTAATAAACAAGTTAGAGTACCCGAATCATACTCTAACAAGTAAGTTAGAAAATCAGGACCGAATGATTTTTCAACTCTTGCCCGCTTACTGCGTCTCGGCTCGAGCTCGGGTTCTTTCTCAAATTCCCCACTATCATTATCCATAGTTTTGTCAAACGTTCGTTTTGACGTACTTGGTCCCTCGTTGGACCTACAAGGAAATATATCTTCAAAGAAATATGCATTCCTTGATTCTATTATCGTGTTCTCATGTACGTCCAGATTATGGGACCCGTGTACTAAGAACCGATAAGCACTACTATTATGTGCATAGCCAATAAAGATACAGTCCACCGTCTTAAGACCTATCTTTAATTTCTTGGGTGTTGGCACCCAAACTTTGGCAAGACACCCCCACATTTTCAGGTACTGGTAGGAAGGTTTCCTACCGTTCCACAGCTCATAAGTAGTCTTATCGAGCTTCTTGCGGGGTACCTTATTCAAAAGGTAATTACTTGTCAAAATCGCCTCACCCCACATACCTTGAGGTAGGCCCGAACTTATAAGCATCGCAATCATAATATCTTTCAATGTACGATTCTTTCGTTCGGCAACACCGTTCGATTGAGGTGCGTAAGGTGCAGTACGCTCGTGTATGATACCTACACTTGCACAGAAGTCACCAATCGGTGCTTCGTACTCACCACCTCTATCGCTTCTAACCTTCTTAATTATCCGATTAAGTTGGTTTTCTACTTCATTCTTATAAAGAACGAATTTATCAACGACTTCATCTTTGCTCTTAAGCAAATACACATAGCAGTATCGTGTGATGTCGTTGATAAACGTGATAAAATACTTATTCAACACAAATTTCATACTTGTTATTTGTGTTAATTTGAAAGTTAGGAATATGGTCCATGCTAATTAATCTGAATTAAAATTAACATGACCTAGTCTACCATGCTACAAATTGGAAGACTCAAGCATGTAAACAGAATTAACTTTGCTTTTATTGATAACATGAATTACACTGAGCTTAAAAAGCCCATCAGTTACATATCCTTTACCAACAAACATTTCTAACTTAGACAAAACAACCTTGTCTGACTCGAACACCATGCTTGTTCAACAAAGAGCCAGACACAAGATTCTTCCTCAGCTTAGGAACATACAACACGTTGTTCAACGTCAATTCCTTCCTGAAAGTCATCTTCAGAACCACCTTGCCCATGCCTTCCACAGCAGACTGAGCAGAGTTTCCCATCCACACCTTTTCACCCTTAACGGTCTCAAAGGTGTTGAACATCTCTTGGTTGCAACGCAAATGCCTGGTTACACCAGTGTCGATGAACCACTCACGAGGGTTTGAGCCCACAAGGTTCACCTCGGTCACCATAGCCGAAAGGCTAATCTCGACCTCCTTCTGACTGCTATCTCCAACAATATTTTGGCTTCAGAACTCTTGTTCCTCTTCCTTGGAGCCTTGCATTCAGACGCTCTGTGGCCAGGCTTGCCACAATTGTAGCATTCACCAAGAAACATGTTCTTGGTCACACTACCTTTCGGACCTAGCTTTCGCTTATCCTTCTTGTTCCTCTTGGAGCTTTTACCATGCTCCACAACGTTGGCCTTAGCGCCAACAACGATAGGAACTTTCCTATCATTCGTCCTATTCCCCTCCTCAATCCTGAGTCGCTGGATCAGGTCCTCCAGGTTCATTTCCTTTCGCTTATGCTTAAGGTAGTTCTTGAAGTCCTTCCAACCTGGAGGAAACAAGTGGATCACAGATCCCACTTGGAAATCTTCGCTCAGTATCATGCCCTCATCACGGATCTCGTCGAAGATTAGTTGCAAGTCTTCTACCGGACTTAGCACGGTCTTGGAATCAACCATTTTAAAGTCGAGGAATCGGCTAACCACAAATTTCTTTGAGCCGGCATCCTCACTTCGGTATTTATGATCCAAGGCTTCCCACAACGCTTTTGATGTGCTTATCTTTCGATACACATCATATAGCGTGTCACACAATCCGTTTAGGATGTAGTTTCAGCAAAGGAAGTCCGAATCCTTCCAATAGCCAACCGTCATCACGGATTGGGCATCTTGTTCCTTCATCTCAGGAACACTCTCGGACAAGAACCTTGCCAAGCCGAGAGTTGCTAGGTAGAACAACATCTTCGGTTGCCACCTCTTGAAGTTCGATCCGACACCGGTGAACTTCTCTGGCTTCTCAGCCGATCCACTCGGTACCGAAGGTACCCGAGTCATGGAAATATATCCCTTGGTGCTCCCACTGTCTTGTGAACCAACGTTCACTGGTGTAGCTTGGGAATTAGCAACATTGTTTCCGTTTATTCCATTGTTGTCCACCACAACATTTTCCTCCCCATCGATTGGCAGTACGGGATGTTCCATTTTCTTCAAGGAAATTTGGAGAAGACCACCAACGGGAAAACGAAGATATAAGGTTTTAAGACTGTTGGGAATTCCGTTGGTAGAAAACAAATAATAATCCAACAAAATAAGATTATTATTTTTCTGGAAAAGGGGGAAGGAAAGATGAAGAGATTGGCTAGTGTTTGGTGTTGGGTTTTTAGCAAGATTCAAGCGATCACTCTTTCCTTCAAACCTTATTTGCCACCTCCCAAAAGTGCTAGGAGCGTTGTGGCCTAGGCTTCCCAGGATAAAAATAGCTATGATTCAATGTTTGAGCACCCAAACAAGGAATCTGGCGAACTAGAGCAAGATTATGTACACAGTAAGCTAAAGAAAGAATAGAAACAGAGAGTTTTGATGTTGAAAATAAACTTTCTTGATGTGTAAATCTGCTACTGCCGAACTCCTTCTTATATAAGGGTGAGAGATTAAATAGCTTTTAATTTGGCATTTAAAGGCACCCCTACAACTCTTGTAACAGCAACCACTAACTTGAGTTTTAATTCAAAAATTAAAATTGAGATTGGGATTAATTCAAAGAATTAACTCCGTAACATCTGAATTAAAACCCCAGCCAATTTCCGGACAAGTGCCGAGGCACACGAGCTCAGACTTGAATCAAGCTTTTCCGATCTCGTTTCTAGTTGAAATTTGATTTGCACCCCCCCCCTCCCCCGCCCACGCGTGAAAAAACCTCTATGCTATACAATTCTACAAGCTCCAAAAGAGCTCTTGTATAAAAAGGGGGACAAATCCTCTTTCCAAACCAATGTGGGACAAAAGCTCACTTTTTCCTTCATTTTTCCAACTCAATTGGGTCTACTTTGAGATTTAATATCTCATTCACCCATTATTCGTTTTGAGCGTACAATATATCAATCTCTTCATCTCACTACGAAGAATCTGAATCCACTTTGACCCGACCCAAATCGGAAGTGGACCCCACTGATAATTGTACCACAAAATAGCCACTAACATGCCATTTTAAACTATTTTTTCCAACATAGATTAGGTCTCGACTCTGGAAGCCTCGAAGGTCCGAAGTAGATATACGGCTATAGATTCCTGCAAATGAGTTTTGTAAGTGTACATATTTTGTACATATTAAAAATCTATGTTGGCTAATTTATTTTTATAATAAATACACTTAGGTTAGCCAAAACTCTTGGACCCTTTTTATACATCATATGGTGAGTGATTGAGTGGCTCTTGTTTATTAGTGATATGAAGAGGAAAACAGCTATCAGATTATGGTTCAAGCAAAATGTGTGGTTGTTAAACGAGTGGCTGAGAATGATTTGCTATGTTAGGAAAGCTACTTTTGTGCCTTGATAAATTGGAAGCTTCATCACTATAAAAGGAAAGGAAGATCATTGTGGAAGTTGCCAATTTGAGAAGCCGGTCTTTTTTTATATGACCTCTCTCTTACTCTTTATCTTATTTAATATTATTTTGAGAAGTGAACATTCTATTACTGCTAACAAATTGAATCAAATATATTTAATTATTCTGCTGAGCTACGGTCTGCGCCTAAATCAGTTGGAGTACTGTTCGAGGGTTATCAAGGCATGCACGTCACGATCCAGGTTGGATGTTAGGAAGGTTGTTTGTAGTATGATAGCTAAGGCTGTGATAGTCTAATGTACTGTTCTATTGTAAAACTCCTCGGTGAACATCTACAGTGGATTGGGCTGACGTGGGTTGCTCCGCAGACGTAGGAGAAGCGCTCCGAACTGCGTAACAAATCACTGTGTACTTGATTTAATTTATGCTTTTACTTTCTGTTATTTACTTTCACTAAATAACAAAAATTAATCGGGCAAAGTTTAAAATTAAATTTAATACAAATTTAAAAAATCAAGTAGAAGTTTTAGGTTCGGTTTGTTTAAGGTTCACAACTTTATTTCAAGTTTAGATGATGTTAAACTCATTATGAGTGGATGATGTTAAAAGGGACTTAGTGACTTACCAAAGAGAGAACCAGATAGCCGGAGTCGGAGTCTCGAAGTAGAGTGGAGACGGAGTAGCTAAGGGTGAGAATCGGAGAGTCGGTCCCCGCCTCGCCGGTCAGGCAGAGACGGAGAGCACTTCGGTGAAGGCTCTGGCCTGGGGCTCTGGTCAAGGTGAGAGACAGAGAGTGAGAGAAGTGACTGGGCACTGGGCAGAGACTGTGAGAGGAGTGAGAGGCGGAGAGCGTTTGAGTTGAGGAGAGGGAAATGTGAGCGGCTGTGAAAACGAGAGTTGTGGCGTGAAAGTCTGAAACCCTAAACTAAAAGCATCTATATACTAAAAATAATCAGGTTCCGGGTCAGATTCGAACTTTATTTCCTAAACCCGGAACCCGAACCGAAATTAAATACTTCAGTCTTTTTTTTCCGGGTTTAGCCCGCGGATGTTCGAATCCCACCCGAATTGGGTTAGGCCCGTTTTTTGCCCACCCCTAATGCAGACCACAACTCTCATTTCCACAACACCGGTCACATTTCCCTCTCCTCAACTCAAACACTCTTAGCCTCTCACTCCTCTTACAATATCTGCCCAGTGCCTAGTCACTTCTCTCACTCTCTGTCTCTCACCTTGACCAGAGCCCTAGGCCAAAGCCTTCACCGAAGTGTTCTCCGTCTCTGCTTGACCGGCGAGGCGGGAACCGCCTCTTCGATTCTCACCCTTAGCCACACCTTCTCCACTCCACTTCAGGACTCCGGCTCCGGCTATCTGGTTCTCTCTTTAGTAAGCCACTAATTCCCCTTTAACATCATCTACTCATAATGAGTTTAACATCATCTTAACTCATTTGCAGGAATCTATAGCCGTATATCTACTTCAGACCTTCGAGGCTTCCAGAGTCGAGACCTAATCTGCCTAACAGAGACGTATGGAGTATTAGAGTAACAGGTATATGTATATTTTTGTTTTTGTTTTTTTCATTTCTAGTTTTACTTAGGAAACACTAGATCCGTGGAGATATGAGTTTTTTTCTTTTTTTCTTTTTTTTTTTTACTATGAAGATATCAGATTTGAAGATATCTAGTTTCTACTTAGGAAACCCTATATTCTCTACCTCTCTGGCAGTCATGGGGTATGTCCACTTAGTAACTCAGTAACAGGCTAACAGCCTACTGCTATTTTTCCATATTTTTTCCAAGAAAATTAAAGGTTTATGAATTTTGTGTTTTTTGTTTGCTTTGGGTATGTGCTGTAGCTTGTAGGTAATTTGAAATTATGTATATCTATATATGTTTGTGTTACTATGTGCTGTAGGTAATATGAAAATATGAAATTATGTATATCTGTATATGTTTTGTGTTACTATATTATGCTTAGTGTTGCAGAAAAAACATTACAGTTTCTAGAATGAGAAACTTGAATTTTCATTTCAGTTTAAATGTGTTTAAACTAACATGAAAATTTTAGCTTCTCATTTGTGCTTTCTGTTTGCTTTGCGTATGTGATGTAGCCTGTGTAGGTAATATGAAATTATGTATATTTGTATTTGTTTTGTGACTTTGTGTTACTATGTTTAGTGTTTACTGGAGAAACATTCAAATTCTTGAGAAACTCGAATGAAATTCCAGTTTAAATGTGTTTAAACTGAAATGAAAGTTTCAGTTTCTCATTCCAGACACTGAAAATGTTTAAACTGAAATTTCTGGAATTTAAATTTATATAGTTTTTAAAATTTAAAGTATACTTTAAGTTTACAACGACCATGTTAAAACTTAAAATCTTTGTAGATTACAGATGGCTTAACCAAATGAACCAAATCAACAAATTGACTTACAAACAGCTGATCCACAAATGGAATCTGCTACAACGAAATAGAAATCTAAAAAAAAAAAAAAAGGAAGGAAATGAAAGGCATATCAGATGTTTGGGTTCATTTCGAAAAAGTTATGGATGACAATGGTAATTTGATAAAAGCCAAGTGTATCTACTATAAGAGGGTTTGGGCTGCAGATCCTAAAAAGTATGGAACAACTAATCTAAGAAATCACATGGTCACGTGCAAACATAACCCTAACATTGAAAATCCAGGCCAAACTCAATTCAAAATTAACAAGTTGCTGGTAAATGATAAGGGGGGATCTGTTTTAGGTCAACCCAACAATTGGAGATTTGACCATAGCTATGCAAGAAAATCAATTTCTGAAATGATAATAACAGATGAGATGCCATTTAGTGTGGTAGATAAATCTCATTTCAAGCACTTTGTCAGTATATCCTTACCACCAACATTTGCATTGCCATCTAGAAGAACAATAACTAGAGATTGCTAGGAAATTTATACTCAAGCAAAAGCAAGTATGAAGTGGATAATTAAACAGAGTAAATAACGAGTCTCTCTTACAACTGACACATGGACATCTAATCAAAGATTGTCATATATGTGTCTCACAACCCACTGGATAAGTGAAGACTGGCAATTGCATAAAAGTGTCTTAAATTTTATTCCCATTGAATCTCATACAGGCGTTGATATTTCTTAAGCAATTGAGAAGTGCCTGATTGAATGTGGGATTAACAAACTCTTCTGTGTTACTGTGGACAATGCAAGTGCAAATGATACTGCAATTAGGTCATTAAAATCTGTTTTAAAGAATTAGGGAACAAGCATTTGTGGTTATGAGCACTTACATATGAGGTGTGTTGCCCACATTTTGAATTTAGTAGTTCATGAAGGCTTAAAGGACATATCTGAATCTGTGAATGCTGTTAGAGCTGCTGTTAGGTATGTTAGGCAATCCCCAGCTAGGTTGAAAAAGTTTAAGGATTTTGCTGAGAGGGAAAAAATTGAATGTAATAGAGCTCTTTGTTTAGATGTGCCAACTATGTGGAATAGCACCTATATGATGCTAGATGTTGCATAAAAATTTCAGAGGGCTTTTGAGAGATATGATATGCAAGATTCTCAATTTAAAAAGGAATTAAATGTTGCACCACTTAGAGTTCCAAATAACACTGCTTGGGATGTTTTGAGAAGAATGATTAACTTTTTAAAATTCTTCTACGACATGAAAATTAGGGTTTCAAGGAGTTTATATGTCACTTCCAATTCATTTCTGCCTGAAATTAGTGCAATTGATAAAATCTTGAAAGATTGAAAATGTTCCACTAATCTTGAACTAAGTTTGATGGCAAATAGGATAATATCAAAATTTGAAAAGTATTTTGGGAAGCCTGAGCAAATGAATATGGTTATTTTCATTGTTGTAGTTCTTGATCCAACAACAAAATTGGAATTCCTCACATTTGTCTTGACAGAAATGCATGATTTAGTGGATGGGAAAAAGCTTGAAAAAATGACTAAAGAGGCAACTTACAGATTGTTTAATGCATACAGAAACTGTAATGAGTCATCTCATGTTCCAAAATCTGGTTTTGAAAATATGGGGTCAATTTCTTCAACTTCAGATGATGTAGTGTCTGGTTCTGATTATCAAGGCATTGCTGGTCTAATGAATAGATTTAAGAAATTCAAAAATCAATCTGGTTCTGCAATTGAAAAGATAGAACTAGACAAATATTTGGGTGAAGATGTAAAATATGAACAATCCTTTGATATCTTGCGCTGGTAGAAGGTGAATCAACCAAGATTTCCAATCTTAGCTGAAATGGCAAGAGATGTTCTAGTTATCTCAATTTCTATAGTTGCATTTGAATCAACCTTTAGTACTAGGGGCAGGGTACTAAATGACTTTCGAAGTAGCTCGACCTTGCGCAAAACCAGTTAATATTGAGGAGGATTGCAATCTTCTTGAGAAAAAAGAACAAGGTAATAAGTTATTTTATATAATGATATGACTTAGAGTAATATGTTTTATTATTTGTATCTTGTGATATGTCTAACACCCCTATTTTATATTTATGTCATAGATGTGGTTGTGGATCACTCAACTCCACATACTCTTGATAAGTAAAATGGTTATGTTATTTTTTGAGGTTATGGTTTTTGACTTTTTGTTATTTTTGAGGTTATGGTTTTTGTTGGATTGCTGCTAGTTATTTGTAAAGTTGAAACTTGGTTTTAGTGGTATGTTGAGCAATACTTCATATTCATTCAATACTTCAATAGTTCACTTTAATAGTTCAATTATTATTCAATCAATTAACATATTTATTTTTAGAATGTTTTTGACTTTTTGAGAAGCTTAGCAATGAAATTTTGAAACAGTGGTGAATTGGTAAACTACTTAACTGGCAGAATTACAGGTGGTGATTTGGTAAATGTGTAAACATTTTTCTAGTTTCATTTCAAGTCTTTATAGTTTTTTTTTTTCTAAATGCAATCATTAATTGTTAACAGTTTTGTCTTTGCCACTATTTGCAGCTTGCAATTAAGGTAAATTTTTATAATTCTTCTCATCAATTTAGATAATTATTAATTAATTTAATTCTAATTAGTTATACTCTACTTGTTTAAGAATGCTTTTGCCATTTTTGGAAGCTTTCAATTTACAAACTACTAAAACGTTAAAATGTGCAACTGTCCGTGCTCTGAATCCTTGATAATGGCTTTTTTTTGGTAAATATTTTCATCTGTTAATTGATTGTTCAGTTTTAGTTTAGTAAACAGTTTTTAGTTTTCTCATGTTAAAATTTTTTATCTTTTATTGTTAACAGTTGGTGTTTGATACTGCTCAGTGATGAATGATGAAATGCAGAATGTCTAAATTGGATAAGGTATTGAGCACACAATTCTCGTTATTTATATATGAAATTATGAAAAACTTAGACAATTGCATATTATTGAACTATGGTTTTTTGGAATTTTGCAGTTTGAACTTTGAAGCAGCTGTTTTGCATTTCAGCAGCCCCTCAGCCGCTGTGTTGTGCATTTTGGTACACTGGTATAATTGCTATATATACATTTTAAAGACACATAAATTTGTATGTTTATTCTAAATTAGATAATGATTGATTAATTTAATTCTAATTATTTTATTTTTCTATGTGAATTCACAGGATTTTGTGCGCATTTGTACATTTGTGGATGTAAAATGACCACTATTTGTAATTAACTGTTAGTATTTTGTATTTAGTAAATGTAAAATGTAAATTTGTAATATTTTGCATAATATTTTTGTAAGATGTAAAATGGCCATTGTTTGTTATTAAGTGTTAGTATTTAACTTTTCATTTTGTAACTGGATTTAGAATTTTAGTTTAGGATAAATTAAATTTGATGATTTTTTAATGATTTTTAAAATGTTTTTATAAAAAAAAATATTAATTTACATATTTCAGGTATGGTTAATCCGAACCTGAACCTGGCCCAAATAAATGCAGCCAAACCCGTATAAAATTAGCATAATTCGGTTCGAGTTCGGATAGAAATTAATTCAATCCGAAATAATTCGGGTAATGAATATACCCTCGAGTCGAATCCGAACCCGTCCCGTGCCCAAGCCTACCCAAAAGGTTGAATCCTCAACTTCAAGGGAACTCACACTCCGAGTAAGAGGATGTAAATCACGGTGACATGCCTCCCAAAAGGTTGAATCCTCAACTCCAAAGGAACCCACACTCCGAGTAGGAGGGTTTAAATCACAGTGACATGCTAGTGCGCCTCTACACTACCACTGCCGAGGTTCGAACCTTGGTTTCTTCTCCCAAATACGATTTATTGAACAAGTGAGTTAAGCCCGTGTCAACAAATTTTAGGATGAGGATTGAAAGTCTGAATCATATTGACAGAGGACGGTACAAAGATAATATAAGAATACAAGAGAGAGTCCTAATGCAACACAACTACAAGACTCCTAAACAATAACACCTCTGTGGCTCCCCTTGAGTCATAATACAGCACAACTACAAGACTCCTAACAATTAGTATCGCTTTAAACTAACATTATTCCAAAAAAGGCTGAACCCCAACCCTAAGGGCCCCCCACACCCCGGCCCGACAGAGCGGTGGGAGGTTGTAAATCATGGTGACTCAACTGAACAATTAGTATCGCTTTAAACTAACATTATTCCAAAAAAGGCTGAACCCCAACCCTAAGGGTTGCCCCCCACACCCCGGCCCGACAGAGCGGTGGGAGGTTGTAAATCATGGTGACTCAACTGAACAATAATCACAGAGGCTAGACCGGTGCTCACTGCGCACAAGGAGCCCCCCTCACCGGTGCTCACTGCGCACAAGGAGCCCCCCTCACTTTGAGAGGTTACTCCCACACTGCCGCTGGTGAGACTCAATCCCTAGTCATTATTCCAAAGTTTCACCTCTATGACCAGTTGAGCTACCCATGCAGGCCTCGCTTTAAACTAACATGCATCAATTACTAATTGTCACCTCTGTGGCTCCCCTTGAGAGATAAGGTCACAAGATCAAGTCCCGGTGATGGAGTATTGACTCTTTGAGCTGCAATAGTTTGAAAAAGTATAGAACAGATATTACCTTGTAATAGAGTCAATAGTATTTTTTTTTTTTTTTAAAAACATGCATCAGTTACTAATTTATATTTTTGTTAACTTTCATATGAAATAATGTATTTAGGGTTAATTTATTTAATGAATTTATAAAATATTCTTTATACTTTTAAGAATTAAGAGTATATATTTTCACTATGCCATCCATATTAATGTACTAGAAGAGGAAGAAAAAAGAAAAAGAAGGAAAAAGATAAGTTGACCACTATTAGAATCAACAATTTTAGTCAAACAACCAAGGATTGGAATGGAGTGCGCATTACTCTGTCAGGAAATATTGAAACTACGGAGCAAAATGATTCAAATAGCATTAACTTTTTGAAAAGTGGCAAATCCCTCCACAGGCCCATCAACATACACTACTTTTTTTTTTTGGCGTATCTATTGGTTATTTGAATTTTCTGTTTTTAATCACCAAAAAAAAAAAAATTAGTAGTTATTATTTTGACCTTTTGGTCCTATTTGTTGAGTCATAGTGAAAGTAAACATGATCAAATGTCGGTAGGCGTAATATTTAAACTATCACTGTCGAGATTCGAACATTAGTTTCTTCTCCCAAATAATACTTACTAAACTAGTGAGCTAAATTCGCGCGGGTAATATAGTGCTACTATGTAAATAGTAGGATGAGAGCCACCTATCTGAAGTGACCAGTGACAACTGCTCTGATTAATTTGTTTAAACCAATTTCAGGTTAGTACAATTTCCAATCCCATCAAAGTAATGGAAAATACTACATGTACTTATCTACTCTCATTTTTTAGTTTCAATTTTTATTTTCACACATAAAATTTTGATGTAAATTCTTATATTGGGACCACATGAAAAAAGTATGCTATCTGTGTTCGTCACATTAGAGAGTAAAATTTAAGGGGTATGATTTAAGAGTTTTTTTTTTTTTTTTTTTTGGTAATAGAACTCCAAAGTAATTTGGTCTAAAGTAATATTACACGTGCTTTTAATTTTCATTTCATTTTTTACTTCATATTTACTTGGTATGTTTTTTTTTTTTTTTAAATTACTTGGTATGTTTTAATTCATCCAAAATGATGATAGGTCACAATTTTAAATTTTTATTACCCTCTTTAACTTTTATCAATAAAAAATTACAACAGGTGACGGATGTTTTACTCTTTGAGAGTCCATATATGGACTACAGTATCATTTTTATTTTTTTTTTTGTTCTAGTGTACTTTCATGAGTACATACTTTTACTTGGACAAAAGAGAAATTAAAAATAAAAAAATAAAAGAGTTTAGTCTCTCATTTTCAATTTTTATTCTAGTACTTCCGAAGGTACATATTTTTACTGGGATAAAAGGAAAATCTCATTTTCAACTTTTAGAAATCTAGTTCTGCTGTTCCCAAACTTATCAATCTAACCTCTCAGTTAATAAAGTGTTTGAGGGTGTTTGGTTAGATGGAAAACATTTTTCATGGAAAATATTTTTTCTATAAATGAAGGAAATAATGTTTTATGTTATCTAGTTCTGTAATCTGTTCCTTTAAAAAAAATTTCCTTAAGAATGAGTCAAACCAATTCCTAGCTCATTCTAGGTATTTTGTTTTCCATGAAAAACTAATATAACAATTTTACCGTCACCACTCTTTATTAATTACTCTTATTATTATTATTATTATTATTATTATTATTATTATTATTATTATTATTGTTGTTGTTGTTGTTGTTGTTGTTGTTGTTGTTGTGTAGGGTTATATTTGTCATTATATTCATTATTTCTTATCATTCCAAACTCAACCAAACAATGGAATTTATATTCCCAGCAATTCATTTTCCACCAACCAAACAATGAAATCTATTTTTTTGAAATTTATTTTTCATGGAATTTCAATTACATTTACCTTCAAATATTTTATAGCAAACCATACGAGTTGTTAATGTATATCCATTTAGGATTTTTTTGTATCCATCTTTTTGGAAACTCACACTCAATTCTCCAAGAATATTACTCGAGGGACTAGATTGATGACAACGTTGAAAACAATTGAAAGATTTATAATTTCTAAAAATCAAAATTGAGAGACTAAATTAAGTAACGGGTAACAATTGAGGGATCACGGCGTAATTTTTCCTTAAGGTCCAAAACAAAATGATGGAACAGTTGAATGAGACATCAGTTTGACTGAATGCTGTGTTTCTTTGAGTTGCTTGGAGCTGACTACTGCAAATTTGCCAAAAGCATTATTATTACAGCAGAAGTCAGACTGGAACTCGTGATCCATCATTATTCACCTGCATCTACTACGTACCTTATGTGAATTCTATTTATTAGTTTTTAATTTTTGTTCAAAGTTACGTAATATTAATAGCATGTTTGGTTCATGAAATAAAACTTGAAAGAATAAGAATGATTTATTTCTGGGTTTGTGTGGTTGAAGTCTCAAACCAGCCAATTTGGGGATAAAAGACCAACTAACCACAAAGATCCCTCTATCCATTAAGATTCTTTGATTCCATAATTAGTTGGACTTCTATTTTCAAATTCTTGATTTGATGGGCAGAAAGTGTAATGTGTTGTTTCTGCTAATGTTATTAAGTTTGGAGATTCTAGCATAAATTCCCAAGTGGTTTGAGGTTGGATTATGATTTGAATTTCAGGGTTAGGTTGCAAGTGGATGATAGTTTGTAAGACTTCTTAGTCACTCGGGCCGGGGTTGATATGAAAACCTATATGTATATGTATTAATCAATTGCAACATGCTTTTAGTACATGTATATGTATTAATCAATTGCAACATGCTTTTAGTATAAAGATAAAGTATTTATACATCGAGAAAGAGTTAACAACTATTAATGAGCTAATGTTTTTAGAACATCCTCAATTGTAGATTTTAGGAAGTTTTTGTAGGGCCGAATTAATGTGATAATGTAGAAGGAGAAGATAAAAGGTTCTTACAGGAGAAGTGATTTTTTGTGAAGCCCGTGTGAAGAGAGAAAAGGAAAAGCCACTCTCTCAAACGCGCGTTCAATGCAAGCTGGACGCATAAAATCTTTAAAAAAAATAATAATTTCTTCTAATAGTTGTTGTAGTTTTATTATTATTATTATTATTATTATTATTATTATTATTATTTTTGCTTTTGTTTTATCTCTCTTATTTCCTTGTAATCTGACAAAAATTTCTCAAAATTTATGACTAATGGGCTTGCTCTTAGAGCATCACTAATTAAGGGGGTGTTTGGTTGGATGGAAAACATTTTTCATGGAAAATGTTTTCCTAAAAGTGGATGAAAATGTTGTTTGGTTGGATAGAAAACATTTTCCATTGGAAAATGAATTTCTCAAAGTTGAGGAAAATGAATACTTTACAAAGGGGTGGGATTTTGTTTTCCGCAAGGTTTGGGAAAAGAGATAACATGACTGGACCATTTTACCCTTATGGAAGTTTCTTAATTACATAGGCACCTATTTATTCATTCATCTTTTTAGGGGCATATTGGTCTTTATATTCATTATTCCTTACCTTTCTAAACCCAACCAAACAATAGATTCATATTCCCAGTAATTTCTTTTCTACCAACCAAACAATTGAATCTATTTTGTTGGAATTTCAATTTCATTTTCTAATCAAATATTTTCCGACGAACCAAACGGGCTGTAATTGTAGTTTTTTAGAGGTTTTTTTTTTCTTTTTTTTTTTTTATGGAGGAGAGAGAAGTTGACTTGGATGGGAGAGAAGTGAGAGAAAAAAAATGAATTTGCAATAATTTAGGTTTTTTGCATGGACCAAGAAAATGTAAAAAGCTTTCTTGTGACAAAAGTAGGAATCGCCCACCCCAAGCCTGATAGTTTGTGGAGGAATAAATCATAGTGACTCAACTAATTAATAGATAGTTTGTGGAGGAATAAATCATAGTGACTCAACTAATTAATAGAGGTTATACTTTTGCTCACTGCGCACAAGGAATCCCCTCATTTTGAGGAGATGAATCCCACACTGTGGCTGGTGAGACTCGATCCTTATTTCTTGTGACAAATTTCACCTTTGCAACAAGTTGAGCTATCCATGCAAACAAAAATCTTTCTGGCTAGTCTAATGCGCGCACCTAGACATAAAAACTTTTTTTTTATGACAAGCAACTTTGTTTTCTTTTGTTTTTCTTTTCTCTTTTTTTTTCCCTCATTTCTCTCTCCCCGCTTTGTCCTTGTTGGCGAAAAATTCTAACAAATACCTTGTGTTGGTTTTTGGGTTTTCGGGCCCAAGGAGGTCCAACACAACCTTTGGCTGGAGGATACACCTTTCATAATAAGGCTACTAAAATAGAAGAAATATGACTCGATGATTTTTACGTGGAAACTGAAAGGTGAAAACCACGGGCCTTTTTGGGCGGTGCCAAGCCTAATTCCACTATGTATTTTGTAGGTGTCTTTGTACATGTTGTATGGCTATTTTGTATATAGAGATGGAGTATGCTTCTTTTGGTAGAATGGAGTCTTCTTGATAACCTTCTTGTTGTGTATGTGAAATTGCCTTCTCTTGGGAGAGTGGTGTAGTATTCTATGAGAGAAAGGATGGTGAGTGGGAGGATAATATTTAGGAGAGTCCTCCCATGTGTGTAGGTGAATGAGTGGATGATCCCCCTTTCTTCTTGTCTTCTCCTCCTTTTATAGCTAACCCATCTTCAAAAGTGTCCGTTGGAGCATTTAGTAGGGTAGTTAATAGGTATTAACTTGGTTATTAGTGGGGTAATAAGTGGGAGACTTAATAGGTAGCCTTTATTTGGGGGGTTATGGATGAGGTAGATAAATAGGACTTTTAAGGGTAGATAATTAGGAATAACGGCTAGTTAGTCCAACCCTCTACCCGTGCCGACCTCCGGGTCGAGCCGACTCCTGGGCCAACGGACTCCTCGGTTTGGCTCGTATCTCTTTTGGGCTTGCTCCATTTTCTTCTTGGGCTTCCCTTCTTTGTCTGGGCTTTATCTCTTTTCTTCTTGGGCCCCGAGCCCACGGGGTTCACACCCCATCAACTAGTCCCTCACTTTTCTATGTCCCGTGCTTAGCAGGGCATGGAAAAGTATATTGTCTTGCCTCAAAATTTCCTTTATTAGCCCCCTCGATTTTTGCCGACTCTTTATGCAACATTCTACACGACTCCATCCTCATGACTTCTCTTTGTTTGCCGTATGACCGACTGCTTCAGTGGATGTGACCTTCTGGCTCTGAGCCCCTTTCTCTTTAGCCGTCGAAGTGAATCTCGGCTGTAACTTTTTCTTTCTTTAATAAACATCTAAGGGTTCGGACCCTCGATTCCTTCTTTATTCGCCGAGTCCCTCAGTCGAGGCGACTCTTCGGTGGTAGCTCCTTTTCCCTCTAGAAATGTCTAAGGGTCGGAACCCTTGTTTCTTTTCTCTTTTTCTCTAGAAACGTCTAAGGGTCGGAACCCTTGTTTCTTTTCTCTTTTTCTCTAGAAACGTCTAAGGGTCGGAACCCTTGTTTCTTTTCTCTTTTCTCGTCGAGTCCCTCAGTCGAGGGGGCGACCCCTGTAGGCTTTTTCTTTACTTAGAAACGATTTAGGGTCAGTGCCCCGTTGTTTCTTTAATTTCTCGCCGAGTCCCTCAGTCGAGGCGACCCCTGTAGGCTTTTTCTTTACTTAGAAACGATTTAGGGTTAGTGCCCCGTTGTTTCTTTAATTTCTCGCTGAGTCCCTCAGTCGAGGCGACTCCTTTTGGCTTTTTCTCGGAAACGACTAAGGGTCTGGGCCCTTGTTTCCTATCTTTTCTCGCCGAGTCCCTCAGTCGAGGCGACCCTTTTGGCTTTTTCTTTCTTAGAAACTGTTTAGGGTCAGTGCCCCATTGTTTCTTTATATACTCGCTGAGTCCCTCAGTCGAGGCGACTCCTGTAGGCTTTTTCTCGGAAACGACTAAGGGTCTGGGCCCTTGTTTCCTATCTTTTCTTGCCGAGTCCCTCGGTCGAGGCGACCCATTAGGCTTTTTCTATCTCAGAAACAGTTTAGGGTCAGTGCCCCGTCGTTTCTCTCAATACTCGCCGAGTCCCTCAGTCGAGGCACTCTTGTAGGCTTTTTCTCAGAAACGTCTAAGGGTTTGGGCCCTTGTTTCCTATCTTTTCTTGCCGAGTCCCTCGGTCGAGGTGACCCATTAGGCTTTTTCTATCTCAGAAACAGTTTAGGGTCAGTGCCCCGTCGTTTCTCTCTATACTCGCCGAGTCCCTCAGTCGAGGCGACTCCTGTAGGCTTTTTCTCGAAAACGTCTAAGGGTCTGGGCCCTTGTTTCCTATCTTTTCTTGCCGAGTCCCTCGGTCGAGGTGACCCATTAGGCTTTTTCTATCTCAGAAACAGTTTAGGGTCAGTGCCCCGTCGTTTCTCTCAATACTCGCCGAGTCCCTCAGTCGAGGCGACTCCTGTAGGCTTTTTCTCGGAAACGTCTAAGGGTCTGGGCCCTTGTTTCCTATCTTTTCTCACCGAGTCCCTCGGTCGAGGTGACCCATTAGGCTTTTTCTATCTCAGAAACAGTTTAGGGTCAGTGCCCCATCGTTTCTCTCTATACTCGCCGAGTCCCTCAGTCGAGGCGACTCCTGTAGGCTTTTTCTTGGAAACGTCTAAGGGTCTGGGCCCTTGTTTCCTATATTTTCTTGCCGAGTCCCTCAGGCCAGGTGAATCTTTTGGCTTTTTCTAAGGGTCCTAACCCTTGTTTCTTTTCATTTTCTCTCGCCGAGTCCCTGCTCGAGGCGAGTCCTGGCTATGATTATTCTTTTCTAACAAACTTCTGAGAGCTTGGACTCTTGGTTCTTTCTTTACTGACTCGCGTCTTTTAGTCGGTGTGATTCTCGGTTGTAGCTTTACTTTTCCTTCCTTTATGTAGCCCCTTGTAGATGAGAAATACCATGAGCAATATCTTGGAATATATTTTCTTGCCATGCCCAGAATATATCCAAGTCTATTGTGCGGCACATGTGACTGGAAATTAAGCTCGCCATATGTCGAAAAATCCATCCTTCAAACTCGCGTAAATGATAATACTCAGGCAGTCGGTTTTGAAGCACCTTAGTATTTCCCACCGAGCTGAAAAAATAGTAATGCTGGGGCGAGAGGAGTCGAGCCCTGACCTCCTTATTTTCTCCCATGGCTTTTACCAATCCTACACAATTAAATTTTTAAATCTTTATAGCATTTGAATGTAACGCTTTTTAAGGTGCACTATGTCAGTCGTGGGCAGGTGACTAGGTGTGTCCCGCTTTAGAATTTTTTCTGCCAAATAGCTCCAGTTTTGAGACCATCATCAATCAGCATGTAAGTAGGGAGTTATTCCATGTACAAGTGCGTATGGGAATGGCAAGTTGACAAAATTGCTCATTCTTCTCTCTTTCTTTAAATATGCTATGTATCCAGCTCTTCATTCCAAATATGCTGCACGTTATTCTTCTTTTCTTCCTTGCAAATATACCGCAGGCTATTCTTCCTTCCCAGATGCAAGCCAAATAAGGCACCTTACGTAATTATCCCAAGATTACCGTGCAAGCCCCGTACTCTCCATATTCAAACATCTAAATATTCCTCTGTGTAACCCCCAATCTTGCTGGTTCACTCTGCGTCTCTGCCCATCACCAGTTCCTGAACACGATGGTGGTGACGTTCCGAGCGTAACTCACCTATCCGGTGCGGGTAACGATGGTGGTTACAGTTTTTTCCACGCTAATTCTTCGATCGAAGGCGTCCGGGCAACCAAGTTTTGTGCTATAATTTCCGGCTTTTGGTAGAGAGAGCCAGTTGCCTCCCTTTCATTATAAAATGCTACCGATCGCCCCCTCAGAACTCGATGGCCGACTCTCTTCATCTGAAATATATCTACTCGCTCTACCGATCCACGGATGAAGATTTGAGTCCGTCTTTTTTCCGACTCTTCCCACGTCGACAATCGAAAGATTTGGTGGGGGTGTTTTGGTTGGTCATTTGGTCTCTTCCAAAAGGCTTCGTCTCTAGAGTGAGGCATCGGCGCAGAGGAGGAGCCGAGTGATCGAGGTCACCCTCACTCTCTTTGTCCAAGTCCGAATCGCTTGAAGGAGTCGGCTATTTTGGAATAGAGTCAGAGTCAATTAGCGAATCAGAGGACTGGCGCGCTTGTATCCTCCAGGACGCTAATCTGTTGGTGGGAACGGGGGATTGCCGGAGTCGGGGATTTGGAATACCACCTCGCTACAAACCTTCTTGCATGGACTCCTCATCGACTTCGAGGAACTACTCAACCCCGTGGCCTTTGGCGTGCTAGAAACATGCAGTAAGCAATTTCACTGGATGGAAAACCAGCAATCTTCTACTCTATCAATCAGTAAATCTCCTCGGCAAATCAGCCAGATAACTCAAAACTGGAGTCTTTTTATGTGGCCTGTGAAATGCTTAACGCTGGAGTGTCTGCACCCTCCATTTTTACGCATAAATCTCAAAACTTATTACTAGTCAGTTGTCATAGACACTCTCAACTTTTCCTCTTATGAGCTGTATTGGCTTGGAGAGGTAGCAGCTCAAGCGTGTGGATCAATGCAAAAATCCATATCAAAAGGCATGCTGAGATCGCGCATGAGTCGAGTAGAACCACGTGAGGGTGGGATCTGGTATCCTGGTCTACTGGTACCGAACCCGTGACTTCTGAAGGGGTTCCGTCGAGCAGTGGCGGAATACGCCATAATGAGTATCCTTTTGCTTATATTGTATCCCTGGAGATCCACAATATAGAAAACAGTCTGTCGTTCAAGATCAAGGAGATTATATGACTGCGAATGTGAACACTGAGCCTGTGGCATTGCTGTGCTTCGTTGGAGGTGAATTATTACAACCCCTCAACCATCGTACTCTGCTACTCCGTGCGACAGATCAGGGCCGACCACCCTCTTGAACACCTGCCATGTCGCCGAGTTCGCCATCGTTGAGAAACCTTATCGCAAGAACCACCTACTGGAATCTGGGGTATAGACGGTACCAACTCATCTTTGCCAACCAAATATGGCACCGACTCCAGCGAACCCGCTTGGCCGACTATACGCCGGCCGACTCTGTTGATTCGACGGAGTTGGCGAACTCGGTGGAGCAGTTTGTAGCGAATGCCAACGTGGACTCGGCGGACTCGACGGACCACCCTTGTATGGAGAAGAAGGAGTCGGCTGTGGCAAGGCTGTCCATGTTCGGCGGTGCTATTAGCTCGTGCGTTTGTCGGCGGTAGCTGCGTAGCGTCAGTGGAGTGAGACCAGAACCAAGGTGTCTTCTCCGGTCTTGCTCTGGTGGTAGGCTATGCGTTCCCTTCCCGCGGAAAGGCCTCAGTTACTGTGTGGAGAAGAAGGAATTCATAAGAGTATCTCCATAGTTTCTTCTTACATGGGAGTCGGCAGATTCAATTTCATCTATTATGTAAAGAACTCATATCCCTCGGCGAACATCCTGGTGATACAAGCAGTACACAGGCAGCTTTTCCTTCCATTTTTGGCATCCTTACAATATACTCGCTGCTTAGTACTCAGTTTTAAGGCCTATGGAGGTATGTGCTCGCATATTCAATTGTCACATGAAATATCACGAATTTTCTCCTACATCTGCCGTCAGGCACATAAAGGTGCAACTTTTCTTATAAAATGCTCCATGCTTGTTTGTTGTAGAAATTGCTACGTGTAGTGGATAGGTGCTTTCCCTATGCCACATGATGGTTTTAGGGTTTTCGGGCCCAAGGAGGTCCAACACAACCTTTGGTCGGAGGATACACCTCTCAATAATATATATGTCTAACTCGGAGATACTTTTAGTGCTCGGAAATTCTTTGTTATTCTCCCCTCTTCCGGGTATCCGAAAATTTCTCCCTTTTACAAGAATGGAGGAGCCTTTATATAGTGGCTCCTCCTCTGCCGACTTGAAGGCCCTTAATGGCCGACTTCAAGGCTAATCAAGATATGGAGCCGTTGGACGCTATTACTCGTTCGACCAACGGCTCTCCTAGGCTTGTAACAGCCCGACCGGATCTTGTCTTCAATGCTTCAACGGCTCTCTTTTAAAGGAACCCCTTTAATGCCCTCAACGGCTCCTCGAGTCGGGTCCTTTCCTGGGCTTGGGCTTTGGCCGACTCCTGGACTCGACCTGACTGCTCTTTGGGCTCCTCTCGATGCTGGCCCACTTCTATTTTCTTTGGGCCCCCATCTCTTGGGCCGGGGTCCTTACCCCATAACTAGTCCCTCACTTTTCCATACCCGGTCCTCCAACCTGGGTTTGGAAAAGTAGCAACCGCTCATCTCCTTTAATTACCGTATCCGTGCCCTGAATAGCCCCTTATAACGTCTGGATCATCAGCCATCCTCTCCGGATCTCGCGGAGCCGTTGGGATTCTTTCATCTAGGCTTGGCACCTATAAATGGCCTCCTTCCTTCTCTCTTGTCTTCACAAGTTCATCATGGGTCGCTCTCCCTTGAAAGGGAAGCGAATTGACTTCGGGTCTCCTCGGCGTCCGCTGCCTTCTAAGCGGACTCGACCTGAGAGGGAAAGCAAGAAAAAAGCTTCTCGTCCGGCTCCTCGGAGATCTCCTGCTGGTGCCACCTCCTCAGCTTCTCAGCCGCCGACCCCACCTCAGCGAGAAGTCGTGCTGCCTTTGCTTCGTCCGCCGACTCCAGCAACCGCCAGGGTGACTTCTCAAGATGGATCCTTGTGGAGGTGGCCGTCCCTGAACAATTGACTTTCAAAATGACTTTCTCCATCCCGCTGGACGACCTGGACGGGCCGGTCACGGGCCTTATGGACGACGAGGGTTACGCCCGCTACCTGGAGGCGTATCCGGATGATGAGGAACCCATTGTGCCGCCGCTCATGCCAGCTTTCTGGGACTCGTTCTGCCCCTCTCCCCCTGGACCATCGGGGGGACTCTTTGGGGGCGACTCTTCCTCGCCTGGCGAGTGACCTTATGTACCGGGGTCGGTCATAGCCCGGAGGAATCTTTTTTAGGAGCATTTTCATATTCCTTGTTTGTAATAAGCTCCTTCCTGCTTGTACCCTCTTTTCCATAATAATAATAAAAGCGCTATTTTCGTCTTTCCTTATGTTTTGTCGTGTTTTGTTGCGTACCCACCCGGACGACTGGTCAAGGAGTCGGTCACATCGTCAGGTTCTTTTCAGTCTGACACCTGCAAGATTCCCCATAGCTCGGGTAAATCCAATCTTTTCTATGTTGGCGTGCGAATCTTGCTCTTCCCGGGCGGATCTGATGGAACTAATCTCTGACAAAGATTCTCATCATCTGTCCAATCCGGCTCAGTTATGCCAGTATCTTCCGTAATTATCGCCTAGATATTCGCCTTCCCTGGGCTATATAAAGACCCTTCACAGTTGATGCAAATCGCAACACTCTTCATTTTGCGAAAGCACGGCGCTATGAGTTACAGGGATGGTGATCGCCGCTGGTCCATTCGCAACAAGGAGCATGCTCGACTGGAGCAGTTGAGGCAGAAGAGGCTGGCTAACGGAGGTCGTCTGGTGGGCGACTCGGCTTCAGATCCCATCGTGGTGCCTCCGGACATGCTGGACCTGATGTGTAGGGAGTCTATCGACGTGGAGATGGAGCCTGTGGCGGAGGATCCCGGACCAGAGGTCGGGAACCCTGCTCCCGAGGAGGAAGAGGTGTGGGAGGTTCCTCCGCTTTTTAGCGTTGCCATGTCGCCGAGTGCTCTGGAGAGGCCTTTACAAATGATTGACGATGGGAAGCCGGCCGTGTATCTAGACGAGATGCCAGAGCCTGAGTCGAGTCCTCTACCATTCCGCCCCCAATACTTTCTAGAGGGTCCTCCGGCTGCCCGCTCGTCGACAGAGAAGGAAGCCAAGCCATGACTCTGTTTTTCTCTTGTAGTTTGCACCGGCCGAGTTCTGGGCCTTGTAATCTTCGTATTGATTAAATAAACAGTGTGCTTTTCTATCCGACCCCGCAATTTCTTACTATTTTGTCGCCCGACCTCGGATCTATGAGACTGACCCCTAGTCTTGCTATGGCGAGATCCTCCTGCCGAGGGAGTCGCCGAGTCTGATCGCCGACCCCGCGACTGGAATTTCTTCGTGAGCTCGGCCGATATCATTTGATGAGCCGGGTTCTACCGGGTCGCTTCTAGAAGCTTCCAGCTCGTATCTCGTGGGCTCAGAGGCCATGGCCCACTACGGGCTTCCGGCTTAGCAGGCCGGGTCACGTGACGTTCGACCCTAGCCTAGGGCAGACGCGCCGTCTGTGAGCTAACCCTAGACCTGAACCGTCGCCCCGCCTTTTGAGGCATTAAATGCGGCGTCCCTTCACGTCTCGTCACCTCCAGCCCCTCCAACGAGAAGGTGGCATGTGGCCGCCCTTTGAAATTCCTACCCTTCAAATAGCCACTTCGTCTCTCTTTCCACTCTCTTCTCCAGTCTTCCTTTTCAGCTTCAACTTCGAGCTTCTCCGACCACTCTGTTCCTCCTCCAATTTCCTTCCTGTCCTAGGTAATGTCTTCTTCCTCACATTCTTCTTCTTCTCGTCGTTACTCAGTTGACAACACCGAGGCGACCTCTCCCTCTTCTTCTTCTCCTTCTTCGTCTTCCTCTTCTCCTCTTCATCGTATGGAACTTCCGGCGGACGTTCCATTGACGTCTTCCCTCCGTCGTATGGAACTTCCCTCGGACGTTCCATCGACATCTTCTCTTCCTCCAACCCCCTCTTCTTCGGGGGCGGTTACTCCGCTGAGCCCCGCTCCTCTAACGACGGTGGCGGCTCTGCCGGGTGGCGTTATACGGCCGCGGGGCAAGTTCGATCCAATCGTCCGCCCCTCCGGGCCGCCGTCCGTCGCTACTGCGGCGGATCTGGAGATGGCCCAGTACCTTCTTGGGCCCTCGGCCGTAGTCCTTGCCCCGGAGGGCCGGCAAATTTACGACCCACCCGAGGGTTGTGTCGGTATTCACCTACACTCGGTTGCCTTTGGCTTCCGAGTTCCTCCATGTCCTTTTCTCTCTCTTTTTTACCGCCATTATAACTTGGTTCCGAGCCAATTAGTGCCCAATTCTCACCGACTCCTTACTTGCTTCATCAATCTCTGCCACTGGTGGTTGTGCGAGCCGGACCTCGACCTGTTCCGGTATCTTTTTACCGTAAACAAGGTTGGCTCGCACTCGCCGGGCTTTGTTCAAGTCGCCGCTCGCCCGGGGCGACAACTTTTCGAGGGGCTGTCCGATTCCATCAAGGATTGGAAGCTCCTTTATTTCTTCGTCCGCCCTGCCCTTTCTTCTTTTACTTTTCCGACCCTGTGGCCGGCCGCTCTGTTCAAGCCTTGTCCTCGACGTGTCGTTCCCTCCGATGATGCGGTCTTGGGCGGCGAGTTCTTGAAGGGCTTCGGGCCATACTCCGTCAAGTACTGGTCCCGAGTCCGGGCCATGGCTAAGCGTGGCTTGCTACCGGAGGGTGCGGCCACCGTAGGTAGTCTTCGTTACCCCTCATTCTTTTCCTATCTTGCCATATTCCGACTCGGAACACCTCATGCTTTCTCTTTCCTTTTTACAGGTCCATACGACTCCGACTCCTCCAGCTCCGACGAGGCGGTTGAACCGACTCCCGAGATGGCAGACAGAGCCGAAAAGATGAGGCGTCGGCTGATCCAACGCTCTTCCGGTACTGCTGCTGCCTCTTCCTCCCTACCGTCTCCGGCTCCCAGGCCGACTCCTCCTCCTCCTCAAAACGTGGTAGATCTGACTCCGTCACCAGTGGTGTCGCCCACTCGACAGCCACCTCCTCCTCAGACAGAGAGTTCCGGCTCTAAGCGCCCGGCTGTTCAAACTGACGAGTCGGCTCCCAAAAGGATCCGGCTGTGCCATGAGGTAGAGGAGGATGCCCAGATCTGGATGGGCACCTCCTCTGTCCGTAAGTGGTGTGCTAACGTCCTTCTACCTAAGGACGTAGAGGCGACTCATGCTCTAGGGGACGGGTACATCCTCGAGGCCTCACTGCGCCAATCGTACCGCGTAAGTATTTCCCACTTGACCTTTCCCTTCGTCCTTTCCTTTCATTACCTGACTCGTGTCCGTTCCACAGAACCTCACCTTCCAGATGGAGATGAGTAAGCGGCTGCAGAACTATTTGACCGACATGCGGTCTCTGTCCAACAAGCTGCGTCAGACGGAGGAGGCCTTTTCGGAAGAGCGGGCGAAGCACCTCAAGGTGGTGGAGGTGCACAACTCTGAGATGCTGAGGGTTACTCGTCAGTGGGAGGAGGAGCGAGACAAGGTGGCGACGATTGCTGCGACCTCTGTTGAGGAGTACAAGAAGTCGGCCGCCTTCGAGGCGGAGGTGAATGCGGCGATAGAGGCTCTCCAAAAAGAGATTGCTAAGGAGTGGCTGTCGACGCCGGATGGTGACGAGTTCCTCCTGGACTTGGGCGAGCGCGACTATCGCCTCGGCTTTCACGAGGCGCAGACTGAGATCCATTCTGCCTTGCTGGTCCGCGACTCTTCTTTCACTCCCGAGAGCTGGGGCCTCAAGCCCGTGATAGATGCTCTTCCGGCGACTGAAGGACAGTCGGCGACTGGGGATCCGGCAGCTCTTCCGGCAGCCTCTGATCCGGCAACTCTTCCGGCAGCCTCTGATCCGGCAACTCTTCCTTCAGCGACACCTCCTGAGCTCGCCGAGTCCTCTCTTCAGGCCGAGGACCCTTCTTCTGTTCCCCTGACTGGACCAACGGCAGGGGCCCAAGTCGAAGGGATTGATGTCGACACCCCCTCCCCCGTAGTTTAGGCCTGTTCTGTTTGGGGATAGCCCCCTTTTGTAAAGGCTGGCCTCCTTTTCGGGCCTTTTTTTAATGAAATTCCCCTTTTCTCTTCTTTTTCGTATTATCTTGAGCTCGACGCTTTGTCCTTTAACCTAGTCTCTCTTAACTGCTCACCGAGTCCTTCTGTCGAGGCGACTCTTCAAGGCTTTTCCGCAGGCACGACTAAGGGTCCAGGCCCTTGTTTCCTAACTCTTTCTTGCCGAGTCCCTTGGTCGAGGCGACCCATTAGGCTTTTTCTATCTCAGAAACAGTTTAAGGTCAGTGCCCCGTCGTTTCTCTTAATACTCGCCGAGTCCCTCAGTCGAGGCGACTCCTGTAGGCTTTTCCTCGGAAACATCTAAGGGTCTGGGCCCTTGTTTCCTATCTCTTCTTGCCGAGTCCCTCGGTCGAGGCGACCCATTAGGCTTTTTCTATCTCAGAAACAGTTTAGGGTCAGTGCCCCGTCGTTTCTCTTAATACTCGCCGAGTCCCTCAGTCGAAGCGACTCCTGTAGGCTTTTCCTCGGAAACGTCTAAGGGTCTGGGCCCTTGTTTCCTATCTTTTCTTGCCGAGTCCCTCGGTCGAGGCGACCCATTAGGCTTTTCCTATCTCAGAAACAGTTTAGGGTCAGTGCCCCGTCGTTTCTCTTAATACTCACCGAGTCCCTCAGTCGAGGCGACTCCTGTAGGCTTTTTCTCGGAAACGTCTAAGGGTCTGGGCCCTTGTTTCCTATCTCTTCTTGCCGAGTCCCTCGGTCGAGGCGACCCATTAGGCTTTTTCTATCTCAGAAACAGTCTAGGGTCAGTGCCCCGTCGTTTCTCTTAATACTCGCCGAGTCCCTCAGTCGAGGCGACTCCTGTAGGCTTTTTCTCGGAAACGTCTAAGGGTCTGGGCCCTTGTTTCCTATCTTTTCTTGCCGAGTCCCTCGGTCGAGGCGACCCATTAGGCTTTTTCTATCTCAGAAACAGTTTAGGGTCAGTGCCCCGTCGTTTCTCTTAATACTCGCCGAGTCCCTCAGTCGAGGCGACTCCTGTAGGCTTTTTCTCGGAAACGTCTAAGGGTCTGGGCCCTTGTTTCCTATCTCTTCTTGCCGAGTCCCTCGGTCGAGGCGACCCATTAGGCTTTTTCTATCTCAGAAACAGTCTAGGGTCAGTGCCCCGTCGTTTCTCTTAATACTCGCCGAGTCCCTCAGTTGAGGCGACTCCTGTAGGCTTTTTCTCGGAAACGTCTAAGGGTCTGGGCCCTTGTTTCCTATCTCTTCTTGCCGAGTCCCTCGGTCGAGGCGACCCATTAGGCTTTTTCTATCTCAGAAACAGTCTAGGGTCAGTGCCCCGTCGTTTCTCTTAATACTCGCCGAGTCCCTCAGTCGAGGCGACTCCTGTAGGCTTTTTCTCGGAAACGTCTAAGGGTCTGGGCCCTTGTTTCCTATCCTTTCTTGCCGAGTCCCTCGGTCGAGGCGACCCATTAGGCTTTTTCTATCTCAGAAACAGTTTAGGGTCAGTGCCCCGTCGTTTCTCTTAATACTCGCCGAGTCCCTCAGTCGAGGCGACTCCTGTAGGCTTTTTCTCGGAAACGTCTAAGGGTCTGGGCCCTTGTTTCCTATCTTTTCTTGCCGAGTCCCTGGGACGATTAACTGTAACCCATGTGCTTTATTTAGATTTTTGGAATCCTTGAGCACGTACACGGCCTATCCTTTTCTACTGATAGAACCTTTTCAAATGGGTGACATTCCATATGCGATCTATGAGCTTGCCTTCCATAGTCTCTAACTTATAGGTTCCGGCTTGGACCACCGCTGCGATACGGTATGGCCCCTCCCACTTAACCGCAAACTTGCCCCCTTCGGTGGGCTGACTGGCCTGTCGATCGCGTAACACGAGCTCGCCAACCTGGAAGGTTCGCGGGCGAGTCCTCCGGTCGCGATATCTTTTCACCGCCCGCTGGTACTCGACCATCCGTGCACTTGCGGCTTCCCTCCTTTCTTCTAGGAAATTTTTCTCGATCCGCAAATTCTCTTCGTTCGCTGCATCCGAGTAGGTGCGAACCCGGTGGGTGGGCTCGACTACTTCGACTGGAACCTTGGCCTCGAAGCCGTATGCGAGCGAGAACGGGCTCTCCCCCGTCGCTCGCCGCTGGGTAGTGCGATAAGCCCATAGGACTCGGTCAAGCTCGTCCGCCCAACTTCCCCGGATGTCTTCGAGCTTCTTCCGGATCCCATCGACCAACGTTCGATTCACATTCTCGACCTGCCCATTGGCTTGTGGGTACGCCACCGAGACCTTGGTATGCTTGATACCGTGTCGGCGGCAGAAATCAGCGAAGGCCTGGCAGTCAAACTGTCGCCCGTTGTAGCTGACGATGTGCTCGGGCAGGTCGAAGCGACATATCACCCTTTTCCACAGAAAACGTCGACATTGGTACTCAGTGATGGTAGCCAGTGGTTCTGCCTCGACCCATTTGGTGAAATAGTCGATAGCCACGACACAAAACTTCAGACCTCCCGGGGCGACGGGCAATGGCCCCAACAAGTCTATTCCCCACTTGGCGAAGGGGATAGCAGTGGTGACTGGTGTATAAAAGGTGGCCGGCCGGGTGTTTTTCCTGGCGAATGCTTGACAGACGCCGCACCTGGACATCCATTCGATGCAGTCTCGCATCATGGTCGGCCAATAATACCCCTGGACGACTAACTTCCGGGCGAGTGTGTGGGCGCCTTGGTGCGCGGCACAAATGCCTCCTTGAGCTTCGTCCATTATTTTCTCGGCCTCGGGTCTAAGCAGGCACTTTAGTAAGGGTCCTCCGAACGACTGTTCGTATAGCTGTCCGCCGATGATCTGGAAGGAAGGGGCTTTCCGCCGAACTCTCGCGGCGACTCCCGGGTCTTCCGGTAACTCGCCTTTTTCTATGAATCGCCGGATGTCCTCTATCCAAAACATTTCGGGATTTTTCCCTCGATCCCATTCCTCGATATCTACTCGCTGGACTTCCAGTGGTGCCTCTTCAACACTCGGCCGATTTAGCTCCTCCTTCTGGCAAATTTTTATCAGGTGGTCCGGTACCCCTTCCAGGGCAATTTTGGACAATAGGTCGGCTTCCATGTTGTCCGCGCGGGGTATGTACTCTATCTCGTAAGCCCCGAACCCTTTTAACATCTCGACCGCACGCTCTTTGTATAGTACCATCCTTGCATTCTTAGTTTCACACGTACCCGAGATCTGTCCGACTACCAGTCTGGAGTCAGTCTTGATTCGCAGCCGCTCGACTCCCAGGGCCTTGGCGAGTCGGAGGCCGTTTAATACCGCTTCGTACTCGGCCTCATTATTTGATGTCGAGAACCGGTATCTCAGAGCGTAATATAGCCGGAATCCTTCCGGAGTGATGAGCATGAAACCGCCTCCACAGTGCTGTCGACTCGATGCTCCGTCCGCGTGCATTTCCCACCACTCGCCTGGGCAGCTCTCCGAGGCGTGTCCTTTTTCTTCCTCACTTGCCGTGCATTCGACCAGGAAGTCGGCCAAGGCTTGACCCTTAATGGAAGGTCGGGGTTGGTACTCAATACCATACTGAGTCAACTCTACGGCCCACTTTACAAGTCGGCCGGAGGACAAGGGGTTTCTTAGCACGCTTCCGAGCGGCTGGTCTGTCAAAACTCGAACGGTATGGGCTTGGAAATAGGGTGCCAGCTTGCGCACGGTGACTACCAATGCATACACAATCTTTTCCAGAACGGTGTACCGCGTCTCAGCGGCCTTCAGCGAGCGACTTACGTAGTACACCGGGTGCTGGACTCGGTCCTCCTCTCGGACCAACACCGAACTCACTGCTTTGGCTGAGGCGGCGAGGTACAAGAATAAAGGCTCGCCCACCCGGGGGGTAGACAGCACTGGGGGCGTTGAGAGGTACTGTTTCAACTCCTCGAACGATTGTTAGCATTCGGCAGTCCAAGCGAATCCCTCCTTCTTCTTCATGGCTTCGAAGAAAGGTACGGTCTTATCCGCCGCTTTGCTCAAGAAGCGGCTAAGGGCGGCCAATCGGCCAGTCAGCCGTTGTAGGTCCCTGACGGTTGTAGGAGGCTGCATGTCGATGATGGCCTGTACTTTTTCCGGATTAGGCTCGATGCCTCGTTTGGTGACCATGTAGCCCAAGAATTTGCCACCTTGGACGGCGAACGCGCACTTTTTGGGGTTCAGCCGAAGGTTGTATTTCATCATTACCTTGAAGCAGTCGGCCAGTTCCTCCGCATGCTTATCCTCCTCCCGGCTCTTGACGAGCATATCGTCGACGTACGCAGCCATCGATTTCCCAAGCAGATGTTGGAACAACCGGGCGACCATTCGGGTGTACGTAGCCCCGGCATTTTTAAGTCCGAAGGGCATGACTCGGTAACAGTAAACTCCGTCCGGTGTCAGGAAGGCGGTCTTCTCCTCATCCGCCGGGTGCATAAATATTTGATGGTACCCTCTGAAGGCGTCCATGAAACTCAGTAGCGCCGACCCGGCCGTTTCGTCGACTAACTGGTCGATCCGAGGTAAGGGAAACGGGTCTTTCGGACAAGCCTTATTAAGGTCGGTGTAGTCCACGCACATTCGCCACGCCGGGGGCTTGGGTACGAGGACCACATTGGCCAACCACTCCGGGTACTTAACCTCGCGGATGTGCCCGGCCGCTAGTAGCGTGCCAACTTCCTTCTTCACAAATTCCCTCCGGTCGTTGGCTAGGTATCGTTTCTTCTGTACGACCGGTCGGTGCTCCGGATCTACGGCGAGTTTGTGCGATATGATTGATCGGTCGACGCCAGGCATGTCCTCTGGGCCCCAGGCGAAAACCGTCCGGTGCTCCCGGAGCTCCTTTACAATTTCTTTTTTCAATGTCTCGGAGAGGCCGACTCCAATTCGGACCCGTCGGTCCGGCCATGCAGAGTCGATCTCGACTTCCTCCAACTCGACAGCAGGCTCTGGGCGAGGTAGTATCGTCTTCTTCGGGGGCCTCTCAGTGATCTCATGGATCTGCATCTCGCGTTTGCCCATCCCTCTGCATGCCTGCAGATAGCAGTCGCGGGCGACCTTTCGGTCACAGCGCACCGTGCCTACTCCATTCGGTGTGCGGAATTTCAGGCAAAGATGCTCAATTGAGATCAAGGCTCCTAAATCCTCAAGACCCGGTCGGCCAAGTATCGCGTTATGCGAGCAGGCCAGGTCTACCACAATAAATTTCATGCTGAGTTTCTGTACGTCCGGGTACGTGCCAATCTCCACTGGGAGTGTGATCGACCCTTCCGCCTCCACCGAGTCCCCTGTGAAGCCGGCGAGGGGAGTTTTGACGGGGTTCAGCTGTTCTCGAGTCAGCCCCATCTTGGTGAAGGTTTCTAGATATAGCACGTTGACGCTGCTCCCGGTGTCCACCAGGATTCGCCGAACGACGATGCCGTTGACGTCCATGGCTATAACCAACGCATCTCGATGCGGTATTTCTCCGGCTGGTAAGTCTCTGTCGGTGAACACGATGGGCTCTCGACACACCTTTTTGGAGTTCTCCTCACGCCCGTACACTGTCCCGACGTACAACTGCCGAGCCCAAGCTTTTCTGGTGTTCGCTGAATCGCCACCTTCCGGCCCGCCGACTATCATGTTGATAACCGGTTTTTGGCGCCACTGAGCCTCCTCCTCTTCGGGAACCGGCTGTTTGCCTCGACTGCTTTCGGCAACGGCGACGAGTTCCTCATCCCCTCGACTGCCCGGCCTCCGCCTCCACTGGTTAGGAGGCGGGGTTCCTTGCTGGATGATGCCCTCCATGATCTTCTTCAGGTAGAAGCACTCCTCCGTACTGTGGGTATAAGATTTATGATAACGACAATACTTAGCGTTCTTACCCATCTCTTCGTTTGTCGCGCGATCGTCGGTCGGCGTCGGCGGAGGCGGGGCAACCGCTTGTACCTCGAGGACCGGACGCTCGAGAATCGGCCGATAGGCGTGGACCACTGGTCGGTCGTACGACCGTCTAACTTCGGGTCGCCGAGCCACGTCCGGGCGCCTTTCTTTGGCTTCCGCTCGCGTTCTCTTTCCGCTGGCAGATCCGCCGACTTCGCGCTGTCGTTTGTACTTCATAGCCTGCTCCGTATTGGCCCTCTTGTTGGCCATATGAATGGCTTCTGCAAAGGTGGCCGGCCGATTGTCCCTCAGGTCTCGGTACAGCTGGCCGGACCGCAGCGACTCGATGAAGAAGGTGAGCGCCGTCTGGTCCTCGACCTCTTCTATGGACTGGATTTCTTTCTGCCAGCGGGCCAGATAGGTTTTCAAAGATTCGCCTTCGTCTTGACGGATGTCACCCAAGTGAGTTAGGTCCTTTTGTGGCTTAATATTAGCGGCGTAATGGCTCATGAAGCGGTCTGCCAGCTCTTCAAAGTTGTGAATCGACCCTGAGGGCTGCGCCACCAGCCACCTTTGTGCTGACCCCTTCAACGTGGGTAAGAAAGCACGACACATGACCGGGTCTCGTACCCCCAAAACCTGCATCTTGGCCTGATAGCTCAGCAAATGCTCGCGGGGATCGCCGGTTCCATCGAACGTGGCTTGTTCCGGGAACTTGAAGTCACTCGGTATCTTAAAAGCCATAACCTCGTCTGAGAAGGGTAAGGTGGTCAGCAACGTACGTCCTAGAGATTTGGCTTTCCCCTCCATCCGTTCTTTCAGATTTCGCACCTCCTGTACTAGGTTAGCCACTTCGACCCTCTCCCGGGTGCGATTTCCCGTGGATTCCGTGCTTTCGCCGACTTCAGACTCAGCCGGTTGGACGGGGTTGCGGGGAGGTTGCTCCACGCGACGAGTCTCAGTCCTGGCTCTTTTGGTTCGGCTCTTCTCTCGTGCAGCTTGTCGGTCGCGGGCAGCTAACGGGGCACGACTGGGCTCCTTCCGGCCTAATCGTTCCCTTGCCGACCGACGCCCAACGCTGGGACCTAGCCGGGAATGAACGGATTGTACCGGTTGGCTTTCAGCCCGTCGGCTCAATTGCCGGTTGTCGGGCCTCTGAGGCGGTTGCAACTCGCGTTGCGGCTGGCGAGTGATGGACTGTTCTCTCACTCCTAGGCTCGCTTCGGCGCAGGCGCGCCCGATTGCGCGTAACTGCTCCGGGGTGAGCAGCACCTGAGGTAATTGCGGGTTTATCTGCGGCGTCGGCGGCGGTGTCGTCTCGTTTTCTTGGCTCCGAGCATTTCTCCTATTCAGCTGGCTTCTCAGGTCGGCCTCCCGTCCGTTGTCGTGACGGCTCGACTGTTCCTCGCTTCCTGCCATGTCTGGAGTTTTCCTGATTCGACTGTTGTTCCTCGGACTCGCCTCACTCAAGAGGACACGTGACTCTTCGTTTCGATCCCCACAGATGGTGCCAGTGATGGTTTTAGGTTTTCGGGCCCAAGGAGGTCCAACACAACCTTTGGTCGGAGGATACACCTCTCAATAATATATATGTCTAACTCGGAGATACTTTTAGTGCTCGGAAATTCTTTGTTATTCTCCCCTCTTCCGGGTATCCGAAAATGTCTCCCTTTTACAAGAATGGAGGAGCCTTTATATAGTGGCTCCTCCTCTGCCGACTTGAAGGCCCTTAATGGCCGACTTCAAGGCTAATCAAGATATGGAGCCGTTGGACGCTATTACTCGTTCGACCAACGGCTCTCCTAGGCTTGTAACAGCCCGACCGGATCCTGTCTTCAATGCTTCAACGGCTCTCTTTTAAAGGAACCCCTTTAATGCCCTCAACGGCTCCTCGAGCCGGGTCCTTTCCTGGGCTTGGGCCTTGGCCGACTCCTGGACTCGACCTGACTGCTCTTTGGGCTCCTCTCGATGCTGGCCCACTTCTATTTTCTTTGGGCCCCCATCTCTTGGGCCGGGGTCCTTACCCCATCACCACATGTGTTGGAATTTAGGAATTATGTAGAAAATTCCTTTTTCCTTTTTACACACAGTAGATACCCCTTTTCCCTATGCCATGTGAACAAATATGGCAATTCTTCCTTTGATTTTGACTGATCATCCTTCTATGGACGATGGTCTCGGACTTTATCCTGATCGATTTGAGTGGAGTCGGCATGTTGAATTTTTTCATTGTGGTAGGATCACGCAGCTTTTGATACTAATTGTAGAAGTTCCATTCCTTGGAACGGGAAAGGTAGTTAATCGGAACACATATTGCATAATCCCTTTTCAAGCCTCGTTGAAATCATACTGCTCACATGCTTAGTGTAACAAAGCCTTCCGCATGATCAAGAGTAAAACGGAGAATAAATAACTAAGACCACGGTGGTTACCGTTAAAGTCGTGGTGGGGGAACCATTTATTCGGCGTCACGACTTCTTGATTCCCCCGGCCGAGTCCCTCAGTGTGATGGACCGACCACTCTTTGCCAACAACTACCGAGTACTTTAATTTAAATATTATGCCTAATTTAAGGGTTACCTCTTGTAGACCTCAACATGTAGTCTTTTTTGCTTGATTCTCCTCTAATCCTCTTCTTGGTCCACGACTCTCCGTGAACCTTCTCAATCTTCCGTCCGTAGTGAATTCTTTCCACCGGACGCTCTCCAAAATTGCTCAGACAAAGAGGCAAACGTGACCTTTTGTCACGATCCCCACAGACGGTGCCAGTGTTGGTTTTTGGATTTTCGGGCCCAAGGAGGTCCAACACAACCTTTGGCTGGAGGATACACCTTTCATAATAAGGCTACTAAAATAGAAGAAATATGACTCGATGATTTTTACGTGGAAACCGAAAGGTGAAAACCACGGGCCTTTTTGGGCGGTGCCAAGCCTAATTCCACTATGTATTTTGTAGGTGTCTTTGTACATGTTGTATGGCTATTTTGTATATAGAGATGGAGTATGCTTCTTTTGGTAGAATGGAGTCTTCTTGATAACCTTCTTGTTGTGTATGTGAAATTGCCTTCTCTTGGGAGAGTGGTGTAGTATTCTATGAGAGAAAGGATGGTGAGTGGGAGGATAATATTTGGGAGAGTCCTCCCATGTGTGTAGGTGAATGAGTGGATGATCCCCCTTTCTTCTTGTCTTCTCCTCCTTTTATAGCTAGCCCATCCCCAAAAGTGTCCGTTGGACCATTTAGTAGGGTAGTTAATAGGTATTAACTTGGTTATTAGTGGGGTAATAAGTGGGAGACTTAATAAGTAGCCTTTATTTGGGGGGTTATGGATGAGGTAGATAAATAGGACTTTTAAGGGTAGATAATTAGGAATAACGGCTAGTTAGTCCGACCCTCTACCCGTGCCGACCTCCGGGTCGAGCCGACTCCTGGGCCAACCGACTCCTCGGTTTGGCTCGTATCTCTTTTGGGCTTGCTCCATTTTCTTCTTGGACTTCCCTTCTTTGTCTGGGCTTTATCTCTTTTCTTCTTGGGCCCCGAGCCCACGGGGTTCACACCCCATCACCTTGTATGATGGACTTGCTCTTAGACAACTATTAGACTTATTGCCTTTGAGGAAAAGTCTAGGAAATTGTCATACATCACAATGTCGACTTTGTTTTCTAATGAGCCTAATCGGTTGACTATGTCTAGATGAGTTTAGTGTTACCAAATGACTGAGATTGTCTCAACTTGTCATAGGCAGAATGACTTTTATACTGCAAAGATTGAGTGACCCATAAACCGCGATAGGATTGCATATCGGGGAGATATCACGTAATCATGTATACCAACCAATGATAAATTGACAAATAATCATTTTAAGGAGTAAAAATTAAAGAAAGTTGGTCATAATGATATAACATCCCTATGATACCTAATTCTATCTCCACATAGACCTTGAATAACCGAGCGAATAACAATAACCTATTATCCCCAACCTATTGGTGATGAAGCCAAATAAAGTAGGGATAATAATAAAACACTCCTAATTCATAAGAGTTCTACTACATATACTTTCAAATTTTATCCCTCACTTTTATTCTATGACATGACAAATAAAGATTGGATATTTTCATCATGTGGGTTTCAGAAATGTGTCGGCATCAAGAATTTGTGAGAAAAAGTAAAAGTTAAAAGTAAAAAATGAGAATCCATGTAATATTTTTCAATTCATAATTGTGTAGTATATGTATTTTCTACTTCAAGATTTAAAGTGTTAATCTCATAATTCATTCCCCAAACTAACAAGGACTTTTCAGAACAACCGAAAGGGATAAAAGATTTATTATCCCCAACCTATTGGTGATGAAGCCAAATAAAGTAGGGATAATAATAAAACACTCCTAATTCATAAGAGTTCTACTACATGTACTTTCAAATTTTACCCTCCCATTTTTACTCCATGACATGGCAAACAAAGATTGGATATTTTCATCATATGGATCCCAAGAAATGTGTCTACATCAAGAATTTGTGAGAGAAAGTAAAAGTTGGGATTAAGAAATGAGAATCCATGTAGTATTTTCCAATTCATAATTGTGTAGTATATGTATTATTTACTTCAAGATTTACAAGGCGTTTGGTTGGAAAGAATGAATTAAAAGGGAAATGAATTGTAATTCGGTGGGAAAAGAATAAGGTGGGAATAAAGTAGGACTTACAATTACATTATTTGGTAGGGATGAATAATAAAAATGGGAGGAGTAATATAAAGACTAAAATACCCTTGTGTAATAATATTAGTAATAACATTCAAGGACAAATATGTCATTTCATTCCTTTTCCCTTTTCATTGTAGGGATGAATTTATTGAATTGCAATTCATATGGGGACCTATGAATTGCAATTCAATAAATTAAAAGAATTGCAATTTCCTCCAACCAAATAATGTAGTTTATCATTTTATTGAATTGCAATTCAATGTATTTACAATATAGTTTATCATTTCATTGAATTGCAATTCAATGTCAATACAATTCAGGACAGCCAAACACCCCTTAAAGTGTGAATCTCATAATTCATTCCCTAAACTAACAAGGACTTTTCAGAACAACCGAAAGGGATAAAAGATTTATCTTTTGAACAAACAAGAGCTCCTTAAATCAAACCCTTTTACACCACACGACTCAATCATTAGCAAAAGAAGTTGAGGGATGGAGCGTCACCAATGCGCAGACTGCACACAGTACAGAATTACATCATCTTGTGAAAGTAAAACATAGTTTTTAAAAAAATAAAAAATAAAAAATTAATCTGCAACAAATGTGTGCGCATGCATATATGCCGGCATGCCCACCACCATTCCACTGGCGCTAGTGCGTGCGAAACGGTCGGGACCAGCGGCACGGACGACTGCCGTGGGCGTAGGGAAAAAGCAACCAGTGCTGGTAACGTGCAACATAGTCAAGTTTTTTCATAAAAACAGAGCCCGCACACGGGTAGCTCAGTAGATTCTTCCTTGACTGATGGTTGGCAACGACGCAACCAAATGCGGGCAGTTAAAGTGTGAGAGCTTTCAATTACTCCGTATTATTCATGGACCAGGGTACATATTGGATTGTGAAGTCTGCTCTAAAAATTATGTGTCTACCGTTAACATGACCTTTAGTTAATAAATTATATGCTTGTAAATAAATTGAAAACATATAATATGTTAACTACAAACACATAATATGTTAACAGCAGACACATAATATACTACCCGTAAACACATCATCTTAATGTCATTTTGAATCAGGATTCGGCAGATCCTAGTCCATAGTATAATTTGCCTTGAGTTTCACCTTGGGTGGCTCTCTATAGGCACCACAAGTGGTCATTTCACCTAATGGGTTAAGGTTACTATCATTTCACCTTGGGTGGCTCTCTATAGGCACCACAATTGAAGGTCGAGCTCGAAGTTGGTCGAGCTCGAGCTGAACTTTGACCGAGCGGCTCACGAGCCACTTGGGTATATATATATATAGCTTGACAAGTCACGAGCCTAAAATATTTGAGCTCGAGCTCAGCTTGATTACGAAACGAGCCGGCTCGAGTTTGGCTCAAGCTCGAAGTTGACCGAGCTAGATCCGTGCTTTGACCGAGTGGCTCGTGAGCCGTTCCCGAGTTGCTCGACTCATTTACACCCCATTATGATTTACTCATTCATAATTTTGTCGAATGATAATATGAAGACCTTTGGGGTTAGAGATTTCACCTTTTGTGAACCATTTTGAATAGAAGAAAACAAGTGCAGTCCCCGCGGGGCTCCTCTAAAGTGATCCCCTACCACCAGTGGAGTGCTATAAGAAACAGACGCACAAAATTTAATGATGACAATCGACAAACAAACAAAGAGTCGCAACAGGAAACGGCAATTCTTTAATAAACCGCTCTTCAATATTCATTGTCCTTGAACTACCCCGCCTTCTTTCGTAGATAAAACAATAAAACCATAATTGAAACAAATGTGGTCCTTGGATGTTGATCTGTGTTCTCTCCCCATGTTGTCATCCACCCTGCTTTCAATCCCTCTGGCAACCCCTCTAGTTTCCCCCATGCCAATGGAATTCAGATAGCTTATCGTAATATATTAACGAAAACCAATCGAGCAGCTTATAGATTTTGGGATGAGTTCAGGACTGAAACTACAAATTTTTGGTTATGAAATTGAGGCAAGTTATAGTAATTAACGTAAACTCATAGAGTTCGTCTAGATTAGGATTGAAATTACAAATTTTTGGTTATGAAATTGAAGCAAGTTATAGTAATTAACGAAAATCTATAGAGTTCATTTATATAAAGGGACAAATTTATAAATTTTGGGATAAGATTAGGACGAAAACTACACACTTATGGTCATGAAATTGAGGTAAGTTATAGTAATTAACGAAAATCCATCGAGCAGCTATAAGTGTAAAGGTCTTTATATAGAGGGACAAGTGTATAGACTTTGGAGTAAGATTAGGATAGAAAATGCAAACTTTTGGTTATGAAATTGAGGTAGGTTATGGCAATTAATGAAAATTGCCACATGATCATTAAGGAGTGCCTTAATAATCCATCAAGCAAATACAATGTGCAAAGTTCATTTATATAAAGGGACAAGCAACGTATAGACTTTGTGATAGATCAGGATTAAAATTGTAAACTTTTAATTAGTTATGAAATTGAGGTAGATTATAATAATTAACGAAATTTCGTCACCGGATAAATAAGGAGTGGTTTAATTCTGGCTTACTGTCCCAAAATGCAGAATTCGTCTATATCTATGTGGCAGGACACGTGTATATACTTTGGGAAGATAAGGACATCCTTAATAGTGGAGATTTTGATGTGGTTTTTAAAGTGTCAAGTATAAAAGGAAGGAAAGAGAAGAAGGAAAAAAGGAAAAGAAAATTTCTGACGTAAAGTTAAAAAAAAAAAAAAAAAAGGGAAAATGACACTTTTTACCCCTGAGTTATATACTTATATCACTTTTTCTCCCTCAATTATTTAGGTAAGCACATTAGCCCCCTCAATTATTCTAAAAGTGGTGCTTTTTCCCCCCTGATATATTAAATTGACATTTATACCCTTAAAGTAAACATTTTATTTATTTTACTACTCCAACAAATTATTGCGTATACGTAGGGATGACCACGGTTCGATTTGAATTGAACCGGATACTAAAGCAATCGAATTAATAGTTTACGGTTATAATTCAGATCTAGAACCCAATATTTAAATGTCAATGTATTAAAATTATGTATCAAAAAAATTGAATCTTGAACCGTGAACCGGCGGTTCCGGATCTAATTCGCGGTTTTGAACCGTCTTTATTTTAAAATTTTATTTTTTATTTTAAAATAGTCTAAATTCAATAATAAATGTATTTTATTTTTTCAGTTCGGAACATGAACCGTCCGTTCCGGTTCACGATTTTAATAAACTCTAAATATCGAATTTCGATTCTAAATTGTAATTGGAATATTTCGGTTTGGTTGCTATAGTGTTTGTTTAGTTTGAACCAAATTAAGGTAATAATTTGTTGGAGAAAAAATAAATTAAATATTTAGTTTAAGGGTAAATATGTCCATTTAACATTTCAGGGGGAAAAACAGCCACTTCAATAACTTAGGGAAAAAAATGCTATAGGTATATAAGTCAGGGGGAAAAAGTGTCATTTTCCCGAAAAAAAAAAAAAAAAAAAAAAAAAAAAAAAAAAAAAAGAAACAACACTACAGAATGCGCCAGCCGATGCATGCACTGCACGCGCTAGGCTGGCACGGTTTTGCATCGACTTTCTTTCATTTTAGGTGGGTCCCACATCCTGAAAAAACCTAAGGTGCTTACCGGGAGAACTCACTATTTCTCCCTCCTCACATTCTCTCTTCCAAGACAGCCACATTTGCCTCAAAAATTGTGAAAACCCCACTAATGAAGTTGCTATTAGGATCGAAAATGCAAACTTTTGTTTAGAGTAAATACTCAAAATGGTCCATCGACTATAGCTAAATTCACAAATTGGTCATCGACTTTCAATTTCAACCAATTAAGTCCTTAACTTTGCAATTTTGACACGATTTGGTCCTCCATCTATTTGACCGTTTGTTGACCGCGACCTTTGAGGATATATATGTAGTTTCACGTGCAAAGCTCAAGAGAACGCTCTTGGAGGTGACATCGTTGTTTCGGAGGGGGAAGTGCTTCTTCGCTTGCTGCTTGGGGATCACGAGCCGGTTCAGCTTAGAGAACGCTCTTGGAGGTGACAGCGCCGTTTCGGAGGGGGGAAGTGCTTCTCCGCTTGCTGATTGGGGATCCCGAGCCGGTTCAGCTTACCTACATCGCTTGGAGTCACGGCTTTCTCGAAGAGCCACTCCAGGGACTTCGGCGATCTATCTATCAAAAGCTATAATCTCTCCGGCATGGGGTACAGCGCCGGCAGTGGATTCAAATGTAACAGTGTGGTCTAGAAATGCAACCAGAACCTTAAAAAACCGACAATGGACCATGAAATTACATATATATCCTAAAAAGCACAGTCAACAAACGGTCAAATAAACAAAGGACCAAATTGTGTTAAAATTGCAAAGTTAAGGACTTAATTGGTTGAAATTAAAAGTCGATGACCAATTTCTGAATTTCGCTATAGTCGAGGGACCATTTTGGGTATTTACCTTTTTGTTTATGAAATTGAGGTGGATTATTGAAACCCATTGTGTAATAATTAAAAAGTGTGTGCATAAGGAATCTATTCATCTTGGACATAATCCCTAATCCCTACATTGTTGCTGCCAATGTTCAAATCTTAGTCTTTTTTGTAAATATTGCCTACTAAACTAGTGAGTTAAGTCGTATGGATGTGAGATTTTTTTTTTTTATTTTTTTTATTTTTATACTAATAGTTGCAAGGTGTATAATTCCGCAGAACAACCATACATAGTTTGGGATGAGATTAGGACTGAAAATGCAGCGACAGGAGATTCTCAAACTTTTGGTTTGTCCTCCTAATGCTTACACCAATCTTTCTTGAAATCTATCCAAACCCCAAAAGCACAATCTATCTGCCATCTCCTTTGAAATCTTTTGCATCATTTCATTCACTTGTCTTTTTCCTTTCCCTTTAACCTTTCCCCTCACCTTTCCTACCACACACTACCATTCCAACAAAATGAGCCTCCATTCAAACTTAACAACAACAACAACAACAAGTTTAATTATTAGGACATAACCATAATTAGATACATCAAAAGTACAATTTACATTTGCAGACTTTCAATTCATCAAGATCAAGAATCCCAGATAACAGTAAAAATTCCCCCTTTCTTTCATGAAGAACACTGCTAAAATCCTAAAATCAACATGTAAAAAGAGAAGATGAGCCCAGAAATTAAAGTTAGGCAACAAAAAATTCAAAGACTAGGGTAACCCGGCCAATCTGGTCAGACTGTTGACGTGATAACCACAAGATTACGAGTTTAACTCTAATTTTTAAAAATTCAAAGACTAGAGTAACCCAGCCAATCTGGTCAGACTATTGACGTGGTAACCACAAGTTTAGTCCGAGTAGTCTTCCACACCCGAGAATCTGGGATAGTGGCTGCTGGTTTCCTCGTCGTGGTAACAAAAAATTTCAAAGATTGAAAAAAAATTGTATTTGTTATGTGCTTCTATTGGCATAGATCAAGAATGAGAAGTCAACTTTGTCTTCATCTTTCTTGCTCTGCAACTTCTCCTCCAGCCACAACCTGCTGTCCATTCCGCTTCTTGTTCTGAACATGAACACTGCAATTCCCGGCCCGGAATTATTGTAGAACCAGTCGTGAACGTCCCACATCAGATCGACGAGCAAACCGTCGACGAAAATTGTGTGGTTTCCCCGGAAGTTCCATTGAAGCCGCTTCACGCGAATCACCATTTTTTTGTCGATTGATACTGACAGGACAGGGTGCTTGTTGCTATTCGCGGCCGCCGCCGCCGCATTATTGTCGCCGTAGCAGCTGACGACGACGTCGTGCGGCGTCCCGGTGTCGGAGAATTGCGCCTTGGTGGAGTACAGGGCGTTGCCGGAGAAATGTTCTTGCCGGGAAATCAGCGAGCATTTCGCCGGGTGAATGCCGGCGGGTTTGATTTTCCGGCAGGAGGCTTCCTCCGCCATGTCTCCGAGGAGCAGGCTCAGCTCGGAATCTATGGCGGCTAAGACGTAGAACCCGTCGATCGGCTCCGGGCCGGCGCAGTACCGGGCGGCGGACAAATCCCAGAACACTTCGACCTTGGAATTCCCGAACTCGAACGATTTGCTCCCCCTTTTCTTCCGGAATAACCGCGCGTTTCCGTTCAGCTTGAAGGCGGCGCCGGTTGCCGGGTCGTCGCCGAAGTTAATGGTGAGGCCCTGAGACGCGGCGGTTCTGCTCCAAGAAACCCTGATCGGAACGCTTCTCCGGCTGGACAGAACGGCTCTGTAAACGCAGACCACCGTGTTCTGCACCGAGGGAGTCAGCGCCGGCGAAATGCAAGAATTGCCGGCGTGGCTGGCGCAGGCGTATGAATCGGAAACATGGACTGCGTATTCGTTAAAACAAGAAGCGAAGTCTCTCATCGTCGGAAAATCAAGAATTGGGAAAAAAATCGAAAATGCCTGGAGAAAGAAAGTGGAGAGGATGATGATAAATGGCAAAGGGCGCAATGTAATGAAATCTTGCTTTCTGACAGACCACGTAGTATTAAATATGACTCCCTGTCTCACCTTAAAATTTGCATCTCAAAAGAAAGAGAAGATTGTGAGAGAGAGAGAGAGAGAGAGAGAGAGAGAGAGAGAGTTTCAAGTTCTGTGTTTTTTAATGGCTTTGCCAGTTCATCTGAGATTTTTAAAGAATTAAACAAAGAATTACCATAGAAGGTATAAAAGAAGAAAATTTGGATACACATGGCGAAGTTGGACCGACTTGAAATGTAGTGGCATATTATTTATTGTTTATTTTAATTTACAGAAAAGTTCACTATTGCTATGAAATGTATATTTTAGGTGGTGTCTGTCTGATCACAAGGAGTTATTTCATGATTCTAGTCTGTAAAAGATCACAAGAAATTAAACCACCCTCTAGGTGATGCCTATCATACTAGTGACCACAAGACGCCGTCTTGTGACCCTAGTCGGCAAAGACTAGAAAGAATTAAACCATGATCTGAGTGATGCTTATCTGACCACAAGGATCGGTATCATGACCTTAGTTGGTAAAAAATCAGAAAGAGTTAAATCACGCTCTAGGTGATGTTGACCACAAAGAGTTAAACGAGCCTAGATTATCTTAACCAATTATATTGGGTTGCCTTGTGCGACTAGTTCGATCAACTAGTATTGACAAGAATCAAGCTCATACATTACTCATTTGATCATCTTTTTTGGATGGTTGTTGTTATTATTTTGATATAATCATGATTCTGTGCAAGATAGTAGTATTTGTCATATACTTTCTCAATCTATTCAGCCCGAAGAACCAAAGCCCCCACCACTAGAGTTCGATCCTGTGACATTTTTTTTATTTATTTGTGTTGTTATTATTATTATTATTATTATTATTATTATTATTATTATTATTAGTTTCTTGTAAAATTGGATTAATAATTGATTATTGCATTAAAGAAAGGAAAATGTTGGGGGCGGGCAGCGAATAAATTTTCAGTTATTTGAGCTTTAACTGCTCCATTTGTAGAATTTGGAATATTTAAACAAGGCAAAATAGCACTTTATAGTTTATAGACTTCAAGATAAATGTAATTCAATCCTTAATCTTAAGTGTCATTGTAAACTTATCATCTAACTATATTTTACGAATTAGAAGTGTAATTTTTTCAATGGTTGTTTTCATTCTTTAGTTAGCCAAATTAAGAGGCGTAAGCGAGTGAAGCTATTCAGATTTAATTTAATGAATATTTCAATTTCAATTTGATTCATTTATACCGGAGTGGTAAATCACACTAGGAAGTTCCTCTACAAATTTGATTAAGAGGTGTTGGTAAAAATCAAACTCGTGATCTTCAAATATAATAATCATCTTCCATCCACTTGGTCACACTTTTTCGAGAAATGAAATGATTACTTGGTTGTTAACAATGTTGCAAAAATCGCGCCTAGGCGCCGCTCGGCCGCGGCGAGGAAGGCCGGAATCGGCCTCCTCCGTGGCCGGGCGGTCTAGGCACCGCCTAGCCGGCTGAACTGTCCAAACACATTTTATTTTTTTTAGGGTTATTCGCCAAACACGTTTAAGCACCAAATGACCAAAATACCCCATTTTACAATATTAGTGTTGACTTGTTGAAGTTTCTACTAGTTGCAAAGTGTAGAAATTTTGGCAAGACATAACTATTGACTCGGTAATCCGTTTTGGACAATTTTTTTTTAAAATCGCGTATTTTTTTGAGATCTATCCAATGCAAACAACCATAGGCGGTTTGCCCCTTCAATTTCTCAAAAAATGCTTATTTTACTCTTAATTTTAATTTTTTATGTATTTAATTAGATGGTTTAACAATATTTTGAACATTTTTATAATCACTTGTGTAACTAGAGGAACCTTATATTTTATTAGTGAATTTTTAAATTTTTAGTTTAATTTTAAAGAAATTAAAAAAAATAAAAAAAATTAGGGCGCCTAACGTCTTTTGCAACATTGATTGTTATAAGATACTTTAGTTAACCAATCTAGATGAGAGTGCACATCATTGGATTTTCTTTAAAACACTCTATTAATGTCAACAAAACTTACAAAAGGAGAAGTATAGATGACAAAAATGGATTTAATGTTTATTATTAGTGTGTATTCATGATATTTCTTACCCAATTGAATTTGTTATTTTATTTTTAATTTAGATGACAATGAAATGTCTATAGGTCATTACACACGAAATTTCTTTTGTGCCTATCAACAATGATGACGTACTTATCTTTTAGAGATTATTAATAAAATGTCCTATTGTCAATAAAAAAAAAAAAAAAAAAAACATTTGATGGGATGACTATAGAAATTTAAAGTCAGTATCTAAGAGTATGCATTAGGTAAATTATGTTTTTGCATAATAGTTCATAAATTATAGAAGAGAGAAATTACAATACAAAAATCATGTACAATGAGCTCGACCGAGAGGATATTAAAAATCAAACTTGTGACCTTCTTGTATGAAAATCATATTCCGTTCACTCAACTACTCTTTAAAAAAAAAAGATTCATTTTTAATTTTACGCTTGTTAAGCATTCCCTTGTGCACCACAGACCAACACTTAGTGCACCATAGACCACTACAAAGTACATCACAGACCAACACTTAGTGCACCACATGCTAGTACTTATGGGGTGTTTGGTTGGCATGAATTGCATTGGCATTGAATTGCAATTCAATGAAATGATAAACTGCATTGTTTGGTTGGAGGGGATTTCAATTCCCTCAGTTCATTGAATTGCAATTCATCCATACAAAGAAAAGGGAAAAGGAAGGAAATGACATATTTGTCCTTGAATGTTATTATTAATATTATTACACAAAGGGTATTTTAGTCATTATATCACTTCTCCCATTTTCATACGAATAATTCTATTACTCCCTACCAAACAATGTAATTTTAATTCATACTTTATTCAACCTTATTCTTTTCTCATCGAATTACAATTCCTTTCTCCCTTAATTTCTTCCTTCCAACCAAACCCCATGTTAGTACACCAAGGACTAAATCATAAAAGAGTAAATACCCAAAATGATCCCTCGACTATAGCTAAATTCACAAATTGGTCCTCGACTTTCAATTTCAACCAATTAAGTCCTTAACTTTGCAATTTTGACATGATTTGGTCCTCCATCTATTTGACCGTTTGTTGACCGCGATCTTTGAGGATATATATATAGTTTCACGTGCAAAGCTCAAGAGAACGCTCTTGGAGGTGACATCGTTGTTTTGGAGGGCGAAGTGCTTCTCCGCTTGCTGCTTGGGGATCACGAGCCGGTTCAGCTTAGAGAACGCTCTTGGAGGTGACAGCGCTGTTTCGGAGGGGGGAAGTGCTTCTCCGTTTGCTGCTTGGGGATCTTGAGCCGGTTCAGCTTGCCTACATTGCTTGGAGTCACGGCTTTCTCGAAGAGCCACTCCAGGGACTTCGGCGATCTATCTATCAAAAGCTATAATCTCTCCGGCATGGGGTGCAGCGCCGACAGTAGATTCAAATGTAACAGTACGGTCTAGAAATGCAACCGGAACCTTAAAAAACCGATGGTGGACCATGAAATTACATATATATCCTAAAAAAGCGCAGTCAACAAACGGTCAAATAGACAAAGGACCAAATTGTGTTAAAATTGCAAAGTTAAGGACTTAATTGGTTGAAATTAAAAGTCGAGGACCAATTTGTGAATTTAGCTATAGTCGAGGGACCATTTTGGGTATTTACTCATCATAAAATGAAAGTATCATGTCAAAAGGGAGATTATGAGGGGTTGGCACACACACCTACACACACACGGGTGTGTGTGTGTGTTGAACAATGATGTCAATTTTGATTGTGAAGGGGTTCGAACCTAAAACTTTTTTTATGGAAATTAATGAGTAAGTTAAGAATAATAAATAGTTAACGAAATATTCTGTTACTAAAATTTATATTGACGGAATGTGGGGATATTTAGGAAAAAGAATAGAGGAAAAGTAGGAAAAAAAATACTAAGATCTAAATAATATGAACCATTCATTTCACACAAACAATTGAATCAACATTTTTTAGTTCCAATTATATGCTTAACTTTATTGAGTCTTATTAGATTAGTGTATATATATCATAAAAAGCATATCAATTTATTATATAGTTCATTATATCATTTATGAACATTTTTTCAACAAGAAGAAGATATTAAGATTGTAGAATACCAAAATGTCCACGAAATTAATATGAATTTAATGAAAATTATAATACATAACTCATTGTGAAACTTAATATGATCAAACTAAAATCAGATACTAAATATGACAATTTTATAATAATTATGAGGTTAAAAGTGAAATTTTCTCATCTTTAATTTATGAAAAAGTTTGTAATCATTACTTAAAGGTATATTATAGGTGAAGTTCTCCTTGTGACTCTAATATTTACAATACATTTATAAGCAATTACCAAACACATAACAAAGAAGACTCTTGAGCAATTTTTTTAAAAGCACGCAGTTACTATTATCACCAACGACTCTTGAGTAAACTATGACAACGCTTTCTTCCCACATAATCTTCTTAATAGACGCAAAAAAAAAAAAAGAAAAAAAAAAACATTAATCATCTCAAAACCCTAGACACATAACAAAAAATGGCTCTTTGACATACCATGCCAACAATTTCTTCTCGCAGAATCGTCTTACTAAATGTAGAAAAAATATTAACGGGATGTTTGGCTAGATGGAATTACAATTTCATTCACACATAATTCTGAAGACAAGTAAATTCATTCGTTTGGCTTGAGGGAATTTTAATTCCACGAAATTACAATTCTCTCATTTTCATGAAGTAGAATATGCCCCATTGGTATTTCAATTCCTTGGTTTTTAGGAAGAAAAAAAAAAGATTACTTCGAGAGAAAATTACACCTCTATTTTTTAACCTAAAATTGATGTCTAACATCTCCCAATGGATTGCATAAAAATTAATTACAATATGTACAATTCAAGAGATATTGTAAATGAGTGGTATTTGAATACGTTTTATTTTTTGGTGTTTGAATATGCAGATTGGTCCCAGAGATACTTATCATTTAAGATTAAGATTAAGATTAATAGTAATAATATAAGTATGAGGACTTTATACTATTTATTCCATTTCAATTCTCATGTATACCAAACATTCGAATTGAAATTCTCTGCAATTCCTTTCTTCAAACAAAACACTGAAATTTAAATTATCACTTTATTCTGACATTATATTATTCCTCCCCCATGAAATTGAAATCATTTTCCCTTATAATTCCTTAACTCCAACCAAACACCAGTACCTGTCTCAAAGCGCTATGACACCTTAGCGAGATGATATGTTGTCTATATACAACTTTCTTCTAAATGTTCTGTCGGGTTGGGACATAAGGAATCCTTGGGGGATTCAACAGGCCGGGAACAATGTTACCCATATACACACGTGACTGATCTTGTAATAGAGTCAGTAGTATTAAAAATAATAATAATAATAATTTCCGTCATTAGGGGGTTGGTTTTAGGAAAATAACGGTTGAATGGAGAGGATAATGATAATATTAGAAACAGTTGACCCACCAACTCCTACTCAGCTCCTTATAGATATGATTAAAAACCAGTGGAAAAATATATGTAATTTCGTATACTTTATTTATTTATATTATTATTATAAATTAAATATCTAACCCTTGAAGTATTTGGCTAAAATATAAATTTTAAATTGTATAACATATTTTAACTTATTTAATTCAATAATTCCTAAATAAATATTAGAAGATTATGAATTACTTACCTTCCACATATAATCAATCATAGGCTTATTGGTTTAAAAAATCAAATTGAAAATTAATTATATCCAACTATTTAAAATTTAATAATTGAATATCAATTATAAATTGTATAGCACATTTTAACTTATCTTTTTTTTTTTTTTTTTGAAAGCACATTTTAACTTATCTATTTCAAACTTTCTTTAATAAATAAAATTTTAAAGATTATTAATTACTTACAATTTATACACAATCATAAATCTTATTGATCCAAGAAACTTGTAGTCTAATGGCACCAAATTGATTCCTTATAAAGAAGGTTATGGGATCGAGCCTTAGCTCTTTGTACTTCAATTAATTGAGAAAGTAGTTATGAACAGATACTGCATTGTAATAGAGTGAGTAGTATTAAAAAATTAATAATCATAAATCTTATTCATAATTTTTGTTTTCTAAACATTTATGTCTTGTAACAATTATATTCAAACATTTAATATATTTATATTTTATAAAAATTTATATCTAATTACACACAAAAATTATATTCAAAAATTTAAAATTTAGAATTTATATATATATATATATATATATATATATATATATATATATATATATCATATCTTGTAATAATTATTATATTCAACTGAAGAAAATTCTAATCTAACTTTACCTTGTTGAATTGTCTTGGCTATTAGTAAGTTTAGGGTTAGAGATTATAATTACACAATGCAAAATTTTGATATTAAATTACCAATTCTTAAAAAATTATAATTATCACATAGTATAGAGATTTAAGAACTATTAATGTAACTACAAGGTTGGAAGTTTAACTCCTATAAAGAGTAACATGTTAAAGAGTTCTAAGTCAAACTTTGTCAGCACGATTCAGACCGAATCTTAATTAGTCTCACAATGCAAAGTATATCGTGGACCTTGATATAGGCTCATTTATAATATACTACATGTTCATTTTTATTATATTACTGTATATTTATTATATTTTGATACATGTTCATTTTTAGAGTATTGAAGGTTCATTCTCAGTATATTACATGTGCATTTTTAGTGTCGTATTACAGATCAAAATTAACCCATAGTATACTAAAAATGAACTTGTATCAAGTATTCAGGTCATCCTGCAATATAAACGCCAATCTAGCATATAACAATGATTGAGATCCCATCCTACCAAATGCGGTATGCAAAAAGTATAGAGATCTAAGAACATTTTATTAGCAATAAAGTAGCCTAATCATAAATTATAAGCTAGTTGGGTAATGAATACTGTAATACAAGCTAGCTAGCAAGTTTCTTTTCTTATTATAGCCACCTCATGAATCATAATGTCATGTTTTGGCAATTGACTATGCATAAATAATTAATAAATATTGTACAGTACAGTTGCAGGTAGGAGAAACAACATTAAATTCCACGGTAACACCCCATGAACCTATTAAATTCCAACCTTGTGGAGCCATTTCTCTCTCTCTCTAACCTCCTCACAAACTCCTTTTCCCAAAAATAATAAAAGTTTTGCTTTTAAATAAAAAGATTATAAAATAAAAATATATTAATAAATAAAGAGTTATTGTCACTTTTGGTCTCTTGACTATTATTCACTTATCATATTTGATCTCCAATTATTAATTTTGTCATATTTGGTGCACAAGTATGCTTTTGTTGCCATATTTAGTCATGCCGAGTGACCAAACCACTGGCAATCACTGCACACGTCAAAAAATGTAAATTTTCTCTCGTCTAGGGTTGCTATAAGGAAAATGTCGTATATTCAAATCTAAATCACAATACTATATACTAAAATTTACCTTTGTAATAATCCCAAATGAGAAAAAGTTTAAATTTTTCACCAAGTGATTGCTAGAGATTTTACCTACAGGATCAAATGTAGCAACAAAAGCATACTTGTTCACAAAAATGTGACAAAATTTACCTTTGCAGTAATTTCCAATGAGAAAAAAATATTAAATTTTTCACTAAGGGGGTGTTTGGTTCACTCCTAAAGTGGAGGAAAATGGCGTTTTATGTTGTTTGGTTGGATGGAAAACATTTTCCATTCGAAAAAGTTTTCCTTAAGAATGAGAGGAACTTTTTCCTATATGCTCATCCTAGGTATTTTATTTTCTATGGAAAAAGTTTTTCATGGATAACTAGTATGCCAATTTTGCCCTTACTATATTATTATTATTATTATTATTATTATTATTATTATTATTATTATTGTTATTGTTATTGTTATTGTTATTGTTATTGTTATTGTTATTGTTATTGTTATTGTTATTGTTATTGTTATTGTTATTGTTATTATTATTATTATTATTATTATTATTATTATTATTACCGTGTAGGGTTATATTTGTCATTATGCTCATTATTCCTTTCCATTTCAAACCTAACCAAACAATAGAATTCATATTCTCATAAATTTCTTTTCCACCAACCAAACAATGAAATCCATTTTTTTGAAATTTATTTTCCATAGAAATTTCAATACCATTCTTCTTCAAATAAATATTTTTTATCGAACCAAATGGGCTGTAAGTGATTGCTAGAGATTTGACCCGCAAGATCAAATGTAGCAACAAAATTATAATTGTTCACAAAAATGTAAATCAAAATTAATAATTAGGGATCAAATGTGTAAAGTGAATAATAGTTGGAGGTACAAAAGTAGCAATAACTCATAAATAAAATACCCAAGAATTGAAAAAGAACAAAGGAATCAGATAAAGACGCATGCATGTACATGGTTTGGAAAAGTGAGCATAAATTGGAAAAGCCGATGTTAAAAGTAAGAAAGTTTAGTAGAAAATAATCATACCATTCCACTCAAATAATTTATCTTTTCATAGAGTTATATGGCAAAATTACATTTTTTTTTTAATTTTCAGTTATATTTGATGTACAGACTTAGTTTCTGAGTTATATGTGTAATTATTTTTAACCCTTAAGTTATGTATAAAGTGGTGATTTTACTCCCTAGGGATTATTTCTACTACCAGTTTGTCGCTTAAAAGTGACTGATTTGGTCCTTCAAGGACTAAAATCACCACTTCATGCACAACCTAAGGGTTAAAAATGGTATAATCAGGCATATAACTCAGGGATTAAGTCTGTACCACAAGTATAACTGGAGGACTAAGAATACAATTTTTTGATCTCGAGTTATATTATGCATATCAGTTTTCTTGTCCAGTAGAGTTTATATCCTCGAACAAAACGACTAATTGCTAATGTTAAAACATGTCTCATTTTCTTCATTTCATTTTTTTTTCATTCCCA
>NW_017616571.1:860000-900000 GCF_001879475.1 Ipomoea nil | reverse complement strand
AGGATCGGGCGATCCTGTTTCTTTTGATTTCCTCGCTCTCCGATGAAACGATACCCTTGGCGGTTGGTCGGTCATCATCACGGGCGTTGTGGTTGGCGATAGAACAGTCGCTGGGATCGGGGACTAGGTCCCGTGCTCTGCGTCTGCTCGGTGAGTTGCAGGGTTTGGCGCAAGGCGGCTCCTCCGTCTCAGATTATCTTGGCCGCGCGCAGATGTAGGTGGAGGACTTGGCGTTGGCTGGACATCCTATGACTCTCGACGATCAGAATCTGTATGTTTTCCGTGGATTGCGGCTGGAGCTTCGTCCGTTGGTGGCTCCGTTGACACGCGGTTCTCCGGTAAAGTTGACAGAGTTGGCTGACTATTTGGTCTTGCAGGAGTTCATTTTTACCGGTGGAGGTGAGTCTGGTGCGCAGGCTGATATGGCAACCCGTCATGGTCGTGGTGGACGCGGCGGTAATAGCCAGTCCCGCGGCGGTGGTGGTCAGGGACGAGGAGGTCAGGGGCATGGTCGGGGTCGCTCACGGTCTAATATTCAGTGTCAGATATGTAATGGTCAAGGACATTCTGCTCTAACTTGTTATCGCATGTATTCTGAGTCACCGGGACCTCAGGCTCATATGGCTTATTCAGCGGATGATGGTGGCTCGATTGGCTCTCATCAGTGGTTTCCCGACATCGGAGCTACAAACCATGCCACTCCTAACCCTACTATGTTTTCCTCTGCTAGCAGTTATGACGGTCCAGACACTCTGAGAGTCGGCAATGGTACATGTATGCCTATGCTTAATGTTGGTTCTGCATCGATAGCCTCTTCTTCTAAATTGTTCAAGTTAAATGATGTTTTACATGTTCCTGGTCTGTCCTCTTCTCTATTGTCTGTTCAGAAATTTGCTAAAGATAATTGTGTCTTTTTTTGAGTTTCACCCTACCTGTTTCTTTGTGAAGGACCTTTTGACCAGGGAGGTGCTTTTTAGGGGGAGTGCTTCGGGGGGTTTATACACCTGGCTCACGTCGCGCTCTAGTCAGTTTGCTTATGTTGCTGCGCGGGCATCGTCTTCAGTTTGGCACATGCGGCTTGGTCATCCCCACACTCGGGTTTTACGTCAAATTTTACAGTCTTCTAATGTTGGTTTGTTTAATTCTAGTGAATTGTCGAATGTGTGTTCAACATGTCAGTTAGGGAAGTCTTCCCGTTTTTCTTTACCCCATGTTGTTACTTCCAGTGCTCGTGTTTTAGAGTTAATATACACTGATATTTGGGGCTCTGCGTCGTTGCATTCTGTGAATGGTTATCGTTATTTTGTGTTGTTTGTGGATGATTATACGCGTTTTGTATGGTTTTATCCTATGCGTGCGAGAACAAATATTTATTCTATCTTTGAGCAGTTTCGGTCACAAGCTGAGCGTTCATTTTCTCAAAAAATAGCTTCTATTCAGTCTAATTTAGGGGGTGCATAAAAAAAGCTCCATTCCACTTTTGTGTCTCTAGGTATTTGTCACAGGCAGTCCTGTGCGTATACGCATGAGCAGAACGGTCGGGTAAAACGTAGGCATCAGCATATAGTTGAAACTGGGTTGGTTTTAATGGCTCAAGCATCTGTTCCCTCTCGGTTTTGGGACTACGCATTTGAGACTGCTGTTTACTTAATCAATAGAATGCCTACTCGTGTGTTGAATAATGAGTCTCCTCACTTTCGTTTGCATCGTTCTCCACCCTCATACTCTTTCTTGCGTGTGTTTGGATGCCTTTGTTTTTCGCGGTTGCGTCCCTATAATCGAAATAAACTATAGTTTCATTCGTTTCCGTGTGTATTCTTAGGGATCCAGACTCATTTCGTGGCTATCGCTGTTTAGACACTAACACTAATAAGGTATTCATCTGTCGCCATAAGCGATTCGATTAGTCTATTTTTCCATTTGCTGCTTCTGTTTCTTCGCAGGCTGTTGATGAGTCCCGGGTGGTGCCTTGGGGTGTTGCCCCCGTTTCGGTTGCCTAGCCGGGCTTGACCGAGGTGCCGGTGTGTCTTGCTGTTTCGCCCAGTGAAGCCGCGCCCGATCCTGTCTCGGGTTCTAGTGAGCGCACGGTTTCTGACCTAGTGCAGCATACTCGAGCTGGACGGCCTCGGCGTGGTGCAAAAACGGCTCAGCCTCGTTCTCACGTAATGGGACATGGAGTATGGGTCCGCAACAACATGTTGCTTTGGTTTCGCCACAGGCGTGTCTGAGCCGACTTGCTATTCGCAGGCGGCAAAGCATCCGGAATGGCGTGAGGCCATGGATGCGGAGTTTAATCCTCTGTTACAGAACCATACATGACGGCTTGTTCCTCACACTCCTGGTATGAATGTTGTGGGGGTGTAAGTGAGTGTTTCGGATTAAACGGAATGCAGATGGCTCGATTGAGCGCCATAAAGCCCGGTTAGTGGCTAAGGCCTTCAATCAGGTTGCAGGAAAGAACTTTTTGAGACCTTCAGTCCAGTTGTTAAGCCCACTACGGTTCATCTTCTTCTCTCTCTGGCTTATTCCCGGGGTTGGTCTATTTGTTAGTTGGATGTGCATAATGCATTCCTGAATGGCAACCTCGATGAGACTGTATATATGCGCCAGCCACCTGGTTATGAAGATAAGGCAATGCCTGGTCACGTGTGACTGCTTCAGCGGTCGTTGTATGGCCTTAAACAGGCCCCTCATGCGTGGTTTACTCGGTTACACAATTTTCTCATTTCTGTTGGCTTTGTACCTTCTAAAACTGATGTGTCGTTGTTTGTTTATTCTCATGATGGTACTCAGCTCTATTTTTTAGTGTACGTGGATGACAATCTTGTCATGGGTTCAGAATCGAACCGTGTGGCTAGTCTTGTGGCTAAAATGGCGCAGGAATTCAAGATTCGTGATATGGGGGCCCTGTCCTTTTTTCTTAGTATTGAGACTGTACCGTTGTCTGGTGGTGTACTTCTTTCTCAGCAGCAATACATGCAGGATATTCTTAAACGTGCAGGTATGGTTGAGTGTAAGCTGATCTCTACTTCGGTTTCGCTCGCTAAGTCTAATGATGTGCCGGTTCCGTATACTGATCCTACTCAATACCGCAGCTTGGCTGGCGCGCTTCAGTATTTGACAATGACTCGCCCGGATCTGTCTTATGCTGTTAATCGTCTTTGTCAGCATATGCATGACCCGACTACGACAGACTGGACTATGTTGAATCGGGTCTTGCGCTATGTTAAAGGTACACTTGGTTTTGGTCTTCATATTAAGCCGTCTGCGCCGACTGACATTCACGCTTTGTCGCATTCAGATTGGGCTGGTAATCCGGATGACCGGAAGTCGACCAGTGGCTTTGCAGTGTATCTGGCTAGCAATTTGGTCTCTTGGTCGTGTCGGAAGCAACACACTATGGCTCGTTCCTCCACTAAGGCTAAGTACAAGGCCTTGGCAGATGTGTCGGCTGAAGTCGCCTGGCTCGTTTCCCTGCTCAAGGAGATTGGTTTGCCACCTGGTTCTGCGCCTAAGCTGTGGTGTGACAACTTGGGTGCCACTTATTTATGTGCCAACCCGATTTTTCATGCTTGGATGAAGCATGTGGAGATTGACTACCATTTCGTCCGCGACAAGGTCTCTAAGAAGGAGATACATGTCCATTTTATTTCTACAAAGGATCAGTTGGCTTGATATCTTTACTAAAGCTCTTCCGTCACCTCGGTTCACCTCTTTGCGTAAGAAGCTCAATGTTGCAGCTAGTCAACCTTGTGCTTGAGGGAGAGTGTTAGGACTCTTATATTCGTACGTAGTCTATTAGGACTCTCTTTCCGTCCTATATTATTATTGTACAGAGTTGTATTACGTTCAGTACTGAAATTCCAATCCTCGTCAAACTCACGAGACCAAAATTATCAAAAGATGTATTTGAAATTAATAAAGTCAATTTGTTAGGAATAATATAAATATTATGAATTTAGAAAATTAAAAAGTTTAGTGATGGTAGACGAATTATTTTTACAATATACATATGGCTTAAAATCCGGGTTTTTGTCGTATTAATCAATTCTTTTATGAGAGGAAATTTAAGTGAAATTTCCTTTTGGTAAACGCCAAACAAATGCAACCTGAAAAGGAGATCTCATCAAGTGACAAATTGTGCAAGCTGGTTTTGTTATTTTACTAATTAATTACATATTAAATAATTAATTAATATAGCACATAGAAGACCAAACACCACAATTAATGAATCTGCTAATAACTAAAATGCATTAACTATGGGTCGTTGCATTCTCAAAAGTCGTCTGTTTTTGTTTTTGTTGCTTCATTAAAAAAATGTTTTTCCTCATCTTCTTGCCAATAGAAAACTGCAGAAGAACCATCATTGGATAGTGACCTAAAAATTCTCTGTTCCTTCTTCTGCAGACACCACATCGTGGGTTTAAAGATCACCACACACAACTTATATATGCAACTTAATTAATTAACAATTATGGTACCATTTAATTAATGTTTAAGTGTTTAACACATGTTTTATGTAACTTTTTTGATGCCATCAAGGATATGGCAACTAACAATCAGAACTCTTCATCATCCAGTGTTGATCTGGTGATGGGGATTGACCATCTCCCCAGATGAGCAGTGTAGTTTATGCAGCGAATTACGCCCCTGCCCGAGGCTCCATCGGGGAAATCGACTACGCTGATGCTGCCTGCATCCAGGTGAAATGATCCCATCCATTCCTTTGTCAAGTTTAAGCAGTGCCCCATCATAGCGATGTGGGCTGCTGGGTGCCCGACTGCAACCACAATGCTGTCTTCTTCGCCCCCGTGTGAGAGCTCCTGCAGCAAGCGTTTCCAGGCCACCTGTGATTGATCCCACAGGGAGGATGTTGTCTCGTTTTCCAGTTTGTTCAGCCAGCCCGACTGAACGTTCTGTAAGCCCCCGGGGTCCTGCATAAGAAAATGGCAATCATATCGGCGTTTGGTATAGACTATAGAGAAACATTGTTAGGATCAAACGCTTAGTTCCCAGCACCTGCCAGGTGGGACCCACTCGAACACGTGATTGATTCTGATACCACTCGTTAGGATTAAGCACTTACCACTTATGCCAAAAGTTATAGCTCGTAACCAACTTGGTTGGCGTGAGTGGCCGTGCACTCTCATCTCTGAAGAGAGGTCGGGAATTCAAACCGCCTTTCGTATGGAAAAACCTAATCTGGCCCGCTCTTTGTCCCTTAATTGGGCCGGCCCAGTGCGAATTGGGATTAGTTTGAGTATGGTACGGGCTTAAAGGTACTTCCTACAATTAGGGCCTGCTCAAGACACCTCATGGTCTAACCAAAAAAAGTTATAGCCCGTAGTAAAGGCGCAACTTTATTTCCTTATAGACCGTCATCACATTTTCGAGAGGCAGGGTGCTGGACTTGGCTTTCATCAGCCTCCGCCCAACAATCGCCCTAGCCACCAATTGCTGGACTTGGCCTTTACCGACCTCCGCCCAACAGAAACATAATTTGCAGAGAGTTCCATTGCAGATCATAAGAATATCTTGCCTTCTTGGACTGCTTGAGAATGGTTTCAACATCGAGGTCGTCTATCTGTTTCGTTTCTACATAGCGTGGCACACAGTCAGCACCCAAGCAATCAGCAGCCTCTTGAACCTAAAATATTCAACCCAAAGTTTGGGTTAGAGAATCAAATAGTTTGTGAACCGAACTGTTAAAAGGTGTCACAAGTATCATACTCGGGAGATGGAGTTGGCTGTTTCGACTGATGCCATTTTATTGCCACTGACTATGGTGTTCACTTTCACATCGAGGAGCAGCTCTGCAGTTTTTTGAGCCTTTTTGCATATTTTCAAACAACATTAGGTATTGCACCTTCATGGATCGAGAAAAGAAACGAACAAAAAGAACTCATCGAACCTGTATAACCCCTAGCATGTTCATCGGGCCATCCCCACAGTAAGGAATGCTACTCTGCAAAATTAGCAATGCAGCTTCACATCAATCCCCAAGAACAAAACGAGTAAATAGAACTGCAAAATTAGGCCCGGCTCCCTTCATACCTTTAAATCACTCTCGGAGACTCCATGACAAACGAGTATAATCCGCTTACTGGCTTTTCTGCCTGCCGAACTGCCTGTTGCTACAGGTGAACCCGGGGTCTGGAAAACTCACATTCATAGTACTAATAACTTCACGCTAACCACCAATATATCAAATAACAAACACCGCTAGCTAGGTACCTGATTTAGACGATTAAGACATATATTTGGGGTTCCTCCCTCGGGTTGTGGGGTGAAATCCAGTACACTAACCCCGCAATTGCTCTGAAGTAGAATCCTGAAGTACTCGGTGCCTAATCCTGGTGAAAGTCAAAGCCGAGAATGAAATTAAAACGAGCCTGGTTTAACGTATACATACAAGAAACAAACGAAAAAAATACCTATAGCTGTGGCAACAAGAGCCTGATTAACCGCATTGTGAGCCACCACGAGAATGGACTTGCTTTCGTGCAACAAAATTTTCTCCCAGCAGCTTTTAGCGCGTGCCCATAGCTCCCTCACTGGATAGTGACCATCAATATTAAAATTCGAGGCATCAATTTGCCACTGACGATAAGCTGCACCGTATTTTGCTTTTCCCTCGTTCTTAAGGAGACCCTAAAGCAGTCACATGGTTAATGGCATACTAGAGCACGAGTCTTCATGACTGATTGAATGCATTAAGTAAAAAAGAAGGATACAACACTAACTTGGAATGAATAAAGATCGATTTCCCTGAGGTCGAATTCAGTAACGATCTCCTCCTTGCGAGCATCCCATATTATCTCAGCCGTTTTCTTTGAACGTTGCAGCGGGCTGGAACATGGAGCCCACATCTGTCAAACATCGTGGAAACATAAAAAAGAATAACAAGAGGCTCATTTGTTTCAGATTTACTGAAGGAAAATGCTTTGCATCATAACTCAATGCACACATGACTCTGTCCAGTTTGGGCTAACGTAAACAAACCACTATTTTTCTTTATGATACCATAACAACCGACACACATTAACCTGCCCGAACCAGGACAACACGAATGGTTATCATCTCTATATTGATCCTACAGTTCCCGCAAAGATACTCCTATTTCAGGATGCAATATAGTGCCAGCAAGCACCAAATCCATCAAAGTTAGCATTCTAACACTACGTCACTTGTTTTCCACTGCAACACCAATGTTTTAGTCTCTCAGAGAGTTCACAAGAAGGTCACTGCTTTTTCTTCTTCTCCAGAAATAACCTTTACTTGCCCACATAAGGCAAAAATTTCCTCGCCCCTAGGGCCTCCACACCCTAGTCCAACAAGATAATGGAGGGGAGCCCGCACTAGTAACTCAGTTTATTCTTCGATTGCAGATTGTGGGCAAAGATGCAGGGTCGAGCCCTAGGAGCTACAGTATGAGAGTTTCACTCTCTTATGGGAGTTGATCATTGTGGGCACTGGACACTGGTCCTCCCACCTAATGAGTGATTAAGTCACCATGATTTACTCCTCCACAATCTTGTCGGGCTAGGGTGTGGGCCCCTTGGGACGAGAGATTTCACCTTTTCTAGGCAAGTACAGTGGAAAAGTGGTGATTTAGCGGCTCATTATGTGGAGGACCGGTGGCCTGCATGATACCCACAAGGAGTCCACCATATTGGGTGTAACTCCCACACTTTTCACGTTGCAATTATCAAGAACTCGATCTTGTTCTTGCCCACAATCTACCACCCACGAAAATACTAGTTTTGAAAGTTTCAACTTTTTTCCAGTGTAAGCAAACGACAGTGTTCATTTTGGGAATCTATTTATTAACGACTTCTTCATATTACAGAAACTATCATCAACCAAAGCAATACAGCACGAATCATAGAAGTATAATTTCAAGATTAACAAAGGAAGAAAGAAAAAGGACCTTGAAAAGCAGACATCAAAGGAGTCATCAATAAGCATCTGGCGAGAAGTCTCGGCCTGAGCTTCCCCTTTCTGGGTGAGAACAGCGAAATCGGAGCTCCCCTGGATCCGACCCTCCGCATTCCACGTGCTCTGCCCGTGCCTCACCAGCACCACCCTCTTCGCCGCCTTCAAATCGGGAATCTGCTTAGCACCCAGCGCTTCTTCTCCCCTCTTCTCCCCCGGCAACGGCGTCGTCTTGTCCAGCTCTTCAGTGGCGCTGGAAGACGATCGCACGGCCGTCGAGGGCCGGCTTGGATTGCGAACTTTTGAAGCGCCGTGCGGTTTCTGCAGGAAGAAGAAATGGGTTTGACTGCGGAAAGCGGTCGCCGCGAAGGAAAGCATGCTTCTTTTCTCTTGGGGAATTGAGGGTTTCAGATAGTTTTCTGGTTTTTTCTTTTTGGCGCTAAGAAACAGTGGGAAGGTGTTTTGTGTGGTTACCGTTGGTTCAATCGGAATCGGATCAACCCGACAAACGGGAACGATAGCTGTAAAAGCGACACGTAGCCATATTTGTCAAGCAAATGTGATAATTACACTTGTACCCACAAAACTATTTTTTTTTTTTTTTTTTTTTTTTTAACATATGTGCCCCAAAACTATAAATTTTAATTCCGATTTCATTTTTATTTTCATTTGTTTTATTAAAAAGAATAATAAACTATAGCATAATACTATGGACAAGAAATTTACATTTGAATGAATCACAAGTCATATAATTATTGATGGATAAAACTAATTTTGCAAAAACTTGTGTAAGACGGATTGGATTAGAGACAACTAAGTGTGTAAGTATTACGATATTTATCATTAGTAACAATCAATTTTACCTTAAATGGTATCACAATTTTATATATAAATATTACAATATCTATCATAAGTAACAATTTTTTTTTAATTCAAATTGATATTGTTGGCTTTGATTGAGGGGATCTAACAATTAGTATCAAAGCCAGGGCCACGGCCACAGCCACAGATTTGAATCGATGGCGTGGTGTTGTGACTTACGATGAAGGGATATGACAACTAGATAACCAAAGAACTCATATTAAATTTTCTACCATTAATTGAACATCAGCGGCCCTTGGTTATCCGTAGGGGACTATAATGTAGTGCTTGACAGGGAAGAAGTCTCTTGCCCCAGGAATTTTTCTCAACAAATATGCTCTGGCTTTCAAAACTGGATTTTCAATCAAGGATTGTTAAATATGGGTTTCAAAGGACCTAAATTCACCTGGCATAGGGGAAAGTCCCAGGAAACTTTTAAGGCTGCCAGACTCGATAGAGCCTTATGTAACCTGGAGTTTCAGAATTTATGGAGCCACCTCCTTGTTGAACATCTTCCCATTGTTGGCTCGGATCATGCCCCCATTCTCATTTCTTTCTCTAAGGAAAATGAATTCAGGGGTCCTAACAATTTTCGGTTCTTAGTCTCTTGGTTAGTTCATCCCAACCTTGAAAAGGTGGTTGCTGAGAACTGGAAATTGGATGATAATTTGCAAGGTAATTGTGAGATATAATCTGTCTAAGAACATGAAATTATGGAATAATGATGTTTTTTGGCTCAATTGAACAAAAAAAGAAGAGATTAATGGCTTGGCTTGCTGGGATTCAAAAAAAATCGGATGCTAAGCATGAAAGTGGTCTTTTAAGACTGGAAAAGAAACTTCATAAGGATCTTGAGGATGTGTTAAATCAAGAGGAGCTAAAATGGTTTCAGAAATCCAGAGAAGCCTCCGGGGATCGCAAAACTAAGTATTATCATGCTGTCACTCTTGTTAACAGAAGACGCAATAAGATTGGTGCGCTTGTCAATGGTTCGAGTATCCTCACTTCTAATAAACAGGAAATTAATTAGTTTATGTAATGTCTCTTATAAAATCATTACTAAAACCATGACTAATGGATTGTCTTCCTTAATAAATCTCCATCCTAACTTAGCCATAAATATACTAAGGTCTGGGCATTGGTCAAGGTTCTGAAAGCTAAATATACTAAGAACCAATCCCACTTAATTAGGAAGCATTGGGGGATTGCAGTGTGGACGTTGCTGAAGCGTGGGCCATTTTCCTCGGTCTCAAGGTGGCTTGGTATAATGGCTATGATAAGGTGATGATTCAGAGCGACTCAGCTAATGTGGTTTGATGGATTAATGATCCTAATTTCTTTACAGAAGGTGGAGATCCTTTGTTAAACCTGATCATGGAATGTTGAAGCTGGTTAAATAAGAAGTACTGGTTAGCCGGATGTTGCCACATTCTTTGCGAACAAAATTTTGTGTCTGATTGGCTGGTCAAAAACTGTGGTAATGAGTGGGATCTGAGGTTGTTTCCGTATTGCCGGCCGGGAGAGCTTGAGGAGTGGATTCAATGGGATCAAGCTGGGATTCCTTACTCTCCGGGAGATTAGTCTTTTTTTTCTTTGCTTTCTATTCGGGGCTGAGCTCTTCCTTTCTTTCAAAAAAAAAAATAAAAAAAAATCACAATAACTATTACAATATTTACATTAGAATCACTTTGTAAGTATAATAATTTCAATTATAAGTATTGCAATATTTATCATTAGTAAAAATCATTTTACCTTAAACAATATCACAATTTAACATATAAATAGTTGATATAATCTCATTTGTACATATTTTTCTTGTTAATTTGAATCAAATTGAAGGGCTTAAGTTCATTAGATTTTCATGTTCATTGCGTATTTCATTGCATTCTCATTAGGATATGGTTTTACAGTTGATTTGAATGTTTTTACGGTGTTTGGTAGTGTTTTGAAACCATTGTAGGGCAAGTGTAAAAGCAAGGGAAGTCTTTCAAGCGTAAGTGGAGCCAAAATGAAGATTTAATGTTGGAAGTGCAGTTTCGACGCGTCGAGTCCAAGACTCCACGCGTTCAATTTTTCCAGTAGAGTTCTTGGTCGCGGTCAGAAGACTCGTCGCGTCGAGAAATTCCAGAATGTTTGGCTTGGGCGGTGATCAAGACTCGACGCGTTGAGAATCCTGAGTGTTGTTTTGGAAAGCAAAGCGGAAAATCCCTAATCCTTCCCTATTTGGCTCCCGGTATAAAAGGTCCATCTTCCATCAACCCTAGGATTTTTAGGCTTTGTTTTTTGAGGCAAGAATTGAGCAAAAGCAAGAAGATCTCATCAAGAGCTACAAGTGCCCTTGGAGAAGAGAAATTGCTAGAAATATTCGGGAGAATTTTTTCCCTTTTTCTTTTACTACTGATATAATGAAGGATATGGTGACCCAACAGTTAGAGACCATGCGAGCTGAGATGCAAGCTCAACTACAAGCTGAAAGAGCTCAAATGCAAGCTCAGATTGCAAGTTTGATGGACGAGTTGTGTCACAACGACATTCTACCTACTTCTATGCCACGACAGCCAACTACTCAAGCTGAACATTCTACTAATTCAAATGATGAAAACCTAGGTGACGATTAGATTATGTGTATTAATATATTTGGTACCGTTTCTAATGATGTAATACTTTACAATGCTAAATTAAACTTTTGTTATTGTTATTGAGTTTGAATTTCTTAATATAATATATTTTGCAATTATATTATTGAAGTACTATTATTATAGGTTTAATACAGGTATGTGATATTAATTAGTTGACAGTTTTTTTTTTTTTTTTAATTTTAAAAATTTAGTGACGGACAAAAAGCATAATAAATCCGTAGCTAAATACCTTCTAACAATAAAGAATGCCAACGAAATAGCGGCGAAAATATTTGTTGCTTAAACCGAAAATACCTGTCACTATACCCTTGTAAATTTTTTCATTCAAATCGTTGCAGCGAGGGAAATAGTGAAGAATTTTTTTTAAGTTTAGCAACGGAGAAATCTGTTGCTATTCAGGAATCAAAAATATTATTTTCACTTTTTATTTTTATTTTTATATTCTTTTTGGCCACCAATATATATGCTTTTATTTTATTTTTTATTTTTTATTTTTTATTTTGATAAAAAAAAAGATCATAAAGTTTCATTCTTTTGCTGCTTTTTTTTTTTTTTTTTCTTCTCTCTAAAAAGATGTTTGTAATATATTAATAAGGCAAAAGTTTGTGTACGACCATCTCACAAATCTTTGTTTGTAAGATGGGTCGGGTCAAAATGAAATGTAATACTTATATCATCAAATATAATACATAATCAGAAATGAAATATATTTTTCATAAAAGTATTACATTTTCATTTATAAGTTAGGGGGCTTCGGCAGGGGATCCTCTATCCCCATATCTTTTCATTCTACTAGCGGAAGGGCTAAGTGCTATGATCAGAAATCTGGAATCCCGAGACATTATTCACGGCATAGCGATTGCAAATGAAGCCCCGAAGATATCACACCTCTTCTTCGCGGATGACAGCTTCTTTTTTATTAAAGCAAATCAACAGGAGACTACTGCTCTCAAGGAGACTCTGAATTGTTATGGAAAAGGCATCTGGACAAATCATCAATTATGAGAAATCTACAGTTTCTTTTAGTGCCAATGTCAGCCAACATTTGAGGAACCTAATCATGAACATTCTGCAAGTCCGTACGGAAGGAGTGGAAGGAAATTACCTTGGCTTCCCTTCGATCATTGGCAGTGGTAGGGAATATCCCGACCGGCATAATTTTACCCCGGTTGGTGTGCCTTTGTTTTTGTCTTCTTGTCTTTGCAGGTAACAGGTCGGGCTTCTTGTGAAGAACTCGGTCGGGGTCCGACCGGGAATTGCCCGAGCGGGAGTGTCGACTACCGAGTGGTAGCCCTTGGCGAGAGAGCGGAGAAAGACACGTGGCGGCTCCACGCATTGACAGGCAGGGCACCCGGGACGGAGACACGTGGTGGCTACGTGGGAAGCATGCCGAAAGGCCGGATTTGTATCTCCGGCTCCGCGGCTATAAATACCCGCGATAGCTACAGTGGGGGGGACTTTTGGACGATCGATAGGTTGTTGTTAGAGAATCCCGACCGCAGTCAGTCGGTACTCAGAGCAACCAAGTAGATTGTACTTAGGGTCTTCACCGTGATCAATAAAAGACATTTACTTGCTTTAATTGGTCTCGTATTTACTGAATTACTGTGTACGTGGCAATTAGCAGTATCATTTTGGCGCCGTCCGTGGGGACCCGTGCGAGAAAGCAAACGTCTCGACAAGCACCCGGTCTCTCATCAATAATGTATCCGTGGGCACAAAACCTCTTTGCTGACGACTAGGCGGATGCAGCGAGCTCCTCCAACCACCAGGCAACACAACAACAAGGTCAGACGATGGACCTCAACCTCAATCTCTCACCACCACATCTATCCAACACATACCCGGCCGCCCAATAGCCGGTGAACTACATCCAGCCGGGGTACCCAACACCCGATCAACAATATCAGCAGCAGCCAATGATGTATCCCGGCCAGTATCCATACCCGGTCCCACCTCAACCGTACGGGTATTGGCCAGGCCAACCGATGTATTACACGCCCCCGGTTGGCTATCCACCTTACACGCCTGCATACACGGCTCCAGCCTCCGCCCCTCCAGTTTACCCGGCCGCACAAACAAAGCCGCAGCATCAGCCCGCTTCCCGGGCTCGACGCTCGGCTCGTTCGCGGTTGGGGTCGGGGGGTGCTGATGCGATGGAGGCACCACGGCAGGCCCAGCAAGCAGCGGAGGTTCCTGCTCGAGCGGAGGACCCTGAAGAAGTTGCCCGAGCGGTAGCTTTTGATCGTCTTCGACCGGAGATGCGACAACGTTTGGGGCCCCAAGACCCGAACCGACAGCCGGAAGACGTACAGATGCAAGAAGCCAGCCAGGAGGCTTCATCCGGGCATAGCGGGTCGAGATCTCATCGACGACGACGCGCTCGGGACGCAGCCCAAGCTGCCCAAGCCGCCTAGCTCAACGAGACCCGAGGATTGCTCTACAACCTCCAGGCGGAGTTTGCGCAATTCAGAAACGCGCACCCTGCAACACCCCCGATCGACCAATCGACCTTGCTTAACTCCTTTCACGACCGAGGTAATGGCTCACCCCTACCAGCTTGATTTGAAGGTCTCCGGGGAGAAAAGTTATGATGGCCGTACGGACCCTGAGGTCCATGTTAATGATTTCTATGGCAACATGATGCTGAAGGGCGTATCAGACGCCGTGATGTGTAGGGCTTTTTATTCCACGCTCACCGGTCGGGCGGCGGAGTGGTTCCGGACTTTGCAGCAGGGCTCAATTGCAAATTTTGATGCCTTGGCGATCAAGTTCGTGAGGAAATTCATCACTTCCAAGGTGGTGAGGAAGTCCTATATGTACTTGGAGAAGGCCAAGCAGCTTGAAGGGGAAAGCTTGACCGACTTCTTAGTCAAGTGGAAGGCGGCGGTCGGGGAAGTCGAGCCCATGGATGATGTGACCGCCACCCACATGCTTCACATCTCCCTCCGGGCGGGTTATCTGTACCAGGATTTTATTCTACACCCCCCGGCCACTTATGAGGAGGCCCTTCGAAAGGTCACAGACTATGCCAACGCCGGCGAGGCGAATGCCGTAAAGCGCTCGCAGGAGGTCGGGTCTTCGTCCCGTAAACCGGCCGGCCGGGCGGAACACCGATCGGGCGATGACCATCCCTGATCCCGCACCAGGCCTGGTGAGTTTACGGCCCTGAACCGATCCACAGCGGAGGCCATGCAGTACGCGCAGTCCTGCAATCTCATCAAACTCCCCCATCCCGATCTAGATGGCCCCGACAAGAGTAAGCATTGCGCTTACCACCGATGTGCCGGGCATGACACTGAGGAGTGTACCCACTTGCGCCAACTGTTGGAGGATTTGCTCAATCTTGGGAAGTTGGACAAGTGTGTGGGGAAGAGAGAAGACACCAAGAGGAATACCGATCGGAGAGATCACTGGCGTTCCCATCACCGTTCCGATCGTCCCGATCGTGATGGACGCTCCGATCGGTCAGGTCAGGACCGAAGAGATGATCGGAGAGATGATCGTCGTGATGACTGACGGGACCCTGACCCTCCATCTAGCAGCCGACCAGCAGGAAAGCCGGTGACCATCCACGTCATTTTTGGTGGATTGGATGATGCTTCCCGGTCGAGGGGCAATTGCCCGGTCGCCGTTGTAGATTCCCGGGACACCGGGAAGAGGCAGAAGATGGAGCCCATAACCTTCACCCTCGAAGATCAACCCAGCAGCGGTGACCACGGCATGGAGGCGCTCGTGGTCACGATTGATGTAAAAGGGACGGATGTCCAGAGGTTTATGGTGGACACTGGCAGCAGTGTGAACGTCCTTTATTTGGACGTGTTTGAGAAACTTGGACTTGACAGAAAGGAGCTGACTCCGGTCGGTGTACCACTGTCGGGATTTACCGGGGCGCTCATTTACCCCGAAGGGAAGATAATGCTCCAGGTCGAGATCGGCACATCCCCGAAGTCGATCAAGACGGAGCTAGAGTTCGTTGTGGTCAACCTCCATTGCGTCCACAACATTATCTTGGGCCGACCTGCAATCATGAAGATCGGTGGGATAATTTCGATGCCTCACCTTTGCATGAAATTCCCCACCCCCAATGGGGTCGGTGTAGTCCGTGGCGACGTTCAATCCGCCCGGAAGTGTTACACCCGAGCGGTTAATAGACGTGACTCCGGTCAGTCTTCCCGGGTGAACACTATAGCCAAGGAAGAGGCTAAGGACAGGAAGGAGCAACCCGAACCTTCCGAAGAAATAGAGGAAGTTCCCCTGTCCGAGGACCGACCGGAAGATTAAAATTGGCCGGGCCCTCACCCCCGAGCTCCGAAGAAAAATCCTAGTCATACTCCGGGAGTATGCCGATATCTTTGCATGGGGGCCCGAAGACATGCCCGGGATCGATCGATCGGTAATTTGTCACAAGCTAGCCGTCGATCCCGCAGCGAAGCCGGTCGTGCAGAAGACCCGGCACCTTTCTTCCGATCGCCGCGAGTTTGTCAGAGAAGAGGTTAAGAAGATGGCGGTGATCGAGCACATCCGTCCGGTGATTTATCCCGAGTGGGTGGCTAACATTGTCCTTGTTCCTAAGCCCCCAGCTTGGAGGATGTGCATTGATTTCACCGACCTCAATAAGGCATGCCCGCTCGACCCGTATCCTCTACCGAGTATCCACCAGATGGTCGACGAGACGGCCAGGGCCGAGTTGATGAGCTTCATGGATGCGTTTAAGGGTTATCATCAAATAATGATGCACCATGAAGACGAGAGCAAAACAGCCTTCGTAACCCCGGACGGGCTGTATTGCTACAGAGTGATGCCGTTCGGCCTCCGCAACGCGGGAGCGACCTATCAGAGGATGGTCAATATGCTCTTTGCCGATCTGCTAGGTCGAACTATGAAAGCTTACATTGATGATATGCTGGTTAAGAGTCGGGACCGATCCGACCACACTCGGGACCTCCGGGAGTGCTTCCAGATCATGAGGAAGTACCAGTTGCGGCTGAACCCGACCAAGTGCACATTCGCGGTTCAGACCGGGAAGTTCATCGGTTACATGATGACCAAGAGGGGAATCGAGCCCAATCCGGCCAAAGTGAAAGCGATTCTGGACATGCAACCACCTTCTACCGTTTGGGAGGTCCAGCAATTGACTGGTCGGTTGGCAGCTCTCAGCCGGTTCCTCTCTAAGTTAGCCGAGCGCGCTTTATCTTTCTTCAAGGTATTGCGTAAAGTGAATGGATTCGTCTGGGACGAAGAATGCCGAGCAGCTTTTGATGAGCTAAAGGAGTATCTCATGTCACCAATCGTGCTCTCAAAGCCCGAGCTCGGGGAAGAGCTAGACGTGTACCTCGCTGTGTCCGATCGTGCAGTAAGCGCAGTATTGTGCCGAACCGATCCGGAAGGGGTCCAGCGACCGGTGTACTATGTAAGCCACGCGCTACATAGTCCCGAGCTCCGGTATTCCCGGTTAGAGAAGGTCGTCTACGCCTTATACATTGCCGCGAAGAAGTTGGCTCCCTATTTCCAAGGTTGAGCAATTCGCGTGTTAACCGATCAGCCGATCGGGCCAGTCCTCCGAACTGCTTCATCATCCGGTCGCCTAGTCAAGTGGGTGTTAATGCTGACCCAGTACGCGATCGAATATCGACCGAGACCAGCCATCAAAGGTCAAGCCCTTGCTGATTTCTAAGTCAAGTGCACCGCCCGGGATACCCGACCTCCCGAGGTAGCGGATGCCGAGGCTGAGTGGTGGTGGTTGGCTACTGACGGGTCGAGTAGCAAGAAAGGAGCAGGAGGAGGAGTGGTGGTCACGAGCCCGGAGGGATTCAAAGTCTACTTCGCTCTCATGTATCAGTTCCACCCGACCAACAACGAAGCCGAGTACGAAGCCTTCATCAATGGCTTACAGTGCGTTCGGGACCTGGGGGCTGAATACATTCGAGCTCAAACAGACTCCGCGCTCGTGGTCGGGCAGGTTCTCGGAGATTATGAAGTCAATGGAGAACGTCTACAATTATACCGAGACCTAGCCATGGAGAAGCTCACTCAGTTCCGGGGGTATACCGTCCGACACATACCCCGATTGGATAATGCCGATGCGGACATCTTGTCCAAATTGGCCCAAGACGCCCCGGAACACATGTCGAAGATAGCCCGGATTCTAGTGATCCCGAGACACAGCATCCATCGCTTGCCGGTCAATCTAATCCAACCGGTAGAAGACAATTGGATCACTGATCTGAAGGATTTCCTCGAGCACGGTCGACTCCCTGACGACCCCCAACGTGCTCGGAAGGCCAAGCTTAGAGCCCCGAGGTTCCAAGTCTTGGACGGTCGGCTGTACAGGCGATCGTATGGAGGTCCTCTCATGCGTTGCTTAACTGCATTTGAGGCCGATTTGGTCATGAAGGAATTGCACTCGGGCATTTGCTCGTCACATCAAGGAGGCCGATCATTAGCCCGTCGTATCATGCTGATCGGGTACTATTGGCCGTCCCTCCAGCTAGACTGTGAAAAGTTAGCTCGGGAATGTGAGACGTGTCAACTGTTTGCCCGGATGCCTAGACGACCGGCAACCTTTTATCAGCCCGCCACGACTGCAATTCCCTTTGCTAGGTGGGGGGTAGACATTTTGGGACCCTTCCCTCAACTCTCCGGTCAGAGAAAGTTCGTGATTGTCGCCATTGACTATTTTTCTAATTGGATTGAAGCCGAGCCGTTAACCACGATCACCTCTCAGCAGTGTGCTCGGTTCCTTTGGCGCAATGTCATTTCCCGCTTTGGCGTGCCTGTCCATCTCATCAGCGACAACGGCCGCCAATTTGTAAGCCAATATTTCCAAAACTTTTTTGCCACGATCGGGACGACCCACGTCCGGTCATCGGTGGCTTACCCGCAGGGGAATGGACAGGTAGAAAATGCTAACCGGACGATTTTGGAAGGTCTGAAAAAGAAGCTACACTCGGCTGGTCGTAGTTGGGCCGATGAGTTGCCATACGTGTTGTGGACTTATCGGACGACCCCGAGGGAGGCTACTTTGGAGACCCCATTTGCCCTGGTTTACGGAGCAGAAGCCCGACTCCCGATTGAGGCCTGGATCCCGACCGATCGAGAAAGAACTTACAACGCGGAGGAGAACGAACACGCGATGGTCGTGGACCTCGATGGGGTCGAGGAGAAGAGAGAGCTAGCCGCTCGGCGTATGGCCGAGTATCAGAAGCGAGTCAAGAGTTCAAAGGACGTCCGGGTCAACCCTCGTTACTTTCAGGTGGGAGATTACGTCTTACGACGAAGGGAGGCCAGTCAACCTTTGGAAGGCGGGAAGCTAGCTCAAAACTGGGAAGGACCGTATGTCGTCAGTGCGGTCGTGCGACCAGGGACATACCGGCTGGAGACGACAACCGGTCGAATAATCGAGGGGACTTGGAATTCCGAGCACCTCGTTATGTTTAGGCATTAGACTATTTTTTGTAAGTTTTGGGCGAAATGGGGGCTCGACCTGCGAGTTAGTCCCGGTCGTCATGTATATTTCCATTTCATTGTTGTAAATATTTATTCAACCGCCTGCGAGCGGGAAGGTTCAATGTATATACGATCGGTGATTGCTCGACCGTTTGCACACGGCGGCCCGGTCGGTTATTTTCTTTACCTTCATTGCATGCAGGACATCTCATTATCAAGTCACATCGACCGAGCGAGTCAGTCGAACGGTCAAACGCGCTCCTCTTCGGCGGACAATTGGGTCACGCCACCGATCGGGAAAGCCAGAGCTCCCAGCATAATTCCCCGATCCGTCCAACTTCTTTCCACTATCGCACCCACTCGTGCCTCGAGGGTACAATAGTGTGGGGGCTGGGATGAAGTATTGTAGGCCCGTCGCTCGGGAAAACCCCGACCATGGAGGCTTACCCATTTTTAAAATTTCGACAAGGCCAGGAGATCGGGTAAACCCGATCGGGTAGGCCAGCTTGTCGTCGAAATTTCAGATGCATGACCGGGCCTTAAGGCCATAAGGTCGGGTGTCGAACAAGTCGACTGGTGCATGACCGGGCCAATAGGCCATGAGGTCGAGTGCTAAGAGTCGGCGCATGCATGGGTAAAAGTTAGGAGCGTGAATAAAAGCGGACGACACAACTTAGACAAAAAATGAATGTCATTAATTAAGGAAATGCCCGGTACAAACTCGGGACCGGGCTCCCGACCATCATCACTTTACAAAAAGTAGAACCTATTTCTACTTCTTCATTTCCTTGGCCTCACCCTTCTTTGAAGCCTCCGCCTCGCTCGGGGTGGCCGCCGTTGACGCACTCGGGACGGTCATCTTTTCCTTGGGGGTGAACGGAGAGGGGCCGGGGTCAGCAAGGTCCGGAGGGAGTGCAGACAGAACAAGCTGGTGGTCGTCTCCTTCTAGAGCTTGCCCCAGTCGTTTATGGGCCCTCTCGAGCATTTTCCTTTGCCCGGCTTTGAAGGCCCACCGACCGAATGAGAGGATCATGTCCTCCCCGATCTTCGTCCTCCGGGCCGCTGTAAGGAACGCTGAGCCCGTGTCGTAGTCCTTTAAACACTAACTGGGCTAGCTCATCCGAGTTCTCCAACCAGGCCTTCAGCTCATTGGCGTTCCCGATCGCCCGTTGGGCGACCTTTTCGGCCAACACCCGATCTTCTTCACTCTTCTTAAGGTCCTTCTGGACCTTCTCCAGCTCGGCCTGGATGTCCTTGACCTCTTGAAGGCATCGGGCAGCGGCCTTCTTGTGCCGATCGGCCTCGTCGGCCAGCATGGCTCGACTTTGCAGGAGCTGAGCCGCCCGGGAGATCTGCAACAATTAAAGATGGTCAAAGTTAGTCCGATCAGAGAAACTTGTATGAAAAATCAAGTGGAGAAAATGCTTACCTCGGCCAAGTCGAGGCCGATTTTCTCGGCCACCTGAGTCGGGGTCATCTTGCCCAGGTCCTCCCGAGCTGGCCCGGCATTGCCGATCCGGGCGAGGACGGACGAACCATCCTTATTTCTCCCGGCCGAAGGGCTCAGGCTGCGCTGTTCCCGTCGATGCTTCAAAGCGCTGACCTCGGTTATGCCCTTCTCGGGCACCTTCTCCTTTCCCCGGGCGACTTCCACCCGGGTGATGAGGACATCGGTCGGCTTTACGACAAAGCCCTCGGCCGTCGTGATGGTCGAGGTCCCGATGGGTTGGGCCATCGGGACTTCCTTCTGCCCGGTGGGTTTGGCTTTCAGCTTCTTTTTGCCAAGCGAGATCTTGGCGGGCGGGGGAAGAGGGGCGTCATCATCTCCGAACTCTGCCATGGCTGCAAATAAAGAAGAAAGTTAGTTAGGTCGAGAAATTAAGCAACTATCGAGGAGTTGCGATCGGGAGGAGTTAGCTGATGTTAGACCTTTTTTCTTCCGTTTGGGTGCCTTGGCGACCGTCACGCCCATTGGCACGGGCAGATACTTCTCCGGCAGGTCGTACACAGGGGGCGGGAGCTTAGCCGCCTCGAGACTCTCGGCCGTCCGGAAAATTGTGTGCTCGTGAATTTCGCTCGAGATCCGAGCGACTGTGTCCTTGAGCGCCTGTGTCTTGGCCGGCACGACTTGTTTCCGGAAATGAGTGCTCCAAGCACGTTCGACCGGGAGGATCCAGGGATCATACTTGATGGAGAAGATTCGATTCTTCCACCCTTTGTTGTTCCCGGGCAGCCCTTCAATTGCGCACATGTCCGCTCGGGACTGTAGCATCAGAAAGCCGCCTCCGTAGCTAGCCGGGGGAACCTTTACTTGGTAGATGAAGTTGAATAACTCCATCGTGCAAGCTGCTTCATGCCGAGCACAGATCTGAGGGAAGCAAGCAATGATCCTGTGCGAGTTGGGGCAGATCTGAGCCGGAACGATCCGGTAGTACCCCAAGAAGGCCGTCAGGAGAGGAGGGAAGGGAATAGCAATCGGGGCCATCAGGGAGTCGTAGTGCATCCCGATCCATTTGCCCCGATGCCGGTCGATGATGTTCCCGAGCCTCCGGCTTGTGTCGAACTCTACCCAACCCCTGAGCTTCTCGGCGATCCTGGCCGCTTCTCCTTTCGTCAGTCGGCTCATCTGCTGTTCGACATTCTCGCTGTTCAAGAATTCGAACTCCTCGGCTGCTGGTGCGGCCGGCCCGGCCGTATCTTCCTTAGTAGGCTCGGGAATGTTCCCTTGGTCGTCTCCTCGAGGAATGGCTTCCAGGTGATCCCCTATCACCCGGGTTGGCGTTTCCCTAACGCCCTCGGTCGGAGAATTTCGTCCGCCTGTCGAGGCTTCCTCGTCTTCTCCGCTAGAACTCCCCGACCCGCTTGAGCTGGAGACCGATGACCCGGACGAGCTTGATGTTTCTCTTCACTCGGGGGCCCGATGACCCGGACGAGCTTGATGTTTCTCTTCGCTCGGGGGCTTGTACCGGTCGGTGGATGACCTCGGGTGAGTAGGACATGATGTCCACTTCTTCATCGCTAAGGTGCTCGACTTCCTCGTCATAGTCCGCGACCGAGGCGTTTTGGCTGTCAGAGTCTGTCATTTCGATCTACCTAAAGGCTAGTCGGGTTAGTAGGGGACTCGAGATGTCCGGGACAGTTAGTTGCGACCTATCAGCCCTACGTATAAATATAAATGCTATGTAAGAGGAGGGGCTGAGAACTTACCGATTGAAGGTGCTTGGCGAGGAGAGTCTTGAAATCCTTTGCTCGATTGCCTTGCTGAAGTGCTTTGCTCGGGACTCTCAGAGGGTACCGATCGAAGCAGTAGATTGGAGAAAGTTCAAATGAGGGCCTCAAGGGCCTACTTATAGGAGGATATTTAGGCGGGAAACGAATCCACTTGCATGACACGACCCGCACTGATTCCGAGGCGACCGTTGCAGTCGCAGAGGCCGGCAGTGGCCGACACGTGGCGAGAGAAGGAATGACAGCTGGCCGGTCGGTTTGGTAGCCGACGGTTGAGTTTCTTCATCCCGTCCCGTTTTTTCCCGGACGGTAAAAAAGGCCCGGGCTGGGGGGCTCTTGGTAGGGAATATCCCGACCGGCATAATTTTACCCCGGTTGGTGTGCCTTTGTTTTTGTCTTCTTGTCTTTGCAGGTAACAGGTCGGGCTTCTTGTGAAGAACCCGGTCGGGGTCCGACCGGGAATTGCCCGAGCGGGAGTGTCAACTACCGAGTGGTAGCCCTTGGCGAGAGAGCAGACGAAAGACACGTGGCGGCTCCACGCGTTGACAGGCAGGGCACCCGGGACGGCGACACGTGGTGGCTACGTGGGAAGCACGCCGAACGGCCGGATTTGTGACTCCGGCTCCGCGGCTATAAATACCCGCGATAGCTACAGTGGGGGGGACTTTTGGACGATCGATAGGTTGTTGTTAGAGAATCCCGACCGCAGTCAGTCGGTACTCTGAGCAACCAAGTAGATTGTACTTAGGGCCTTCACCGTGATCAATAAAAGACATTTACTTGCTTGGTCTCGTATTTACTTAATTACTGCGTACGTGGCAATTAGCAGTATCAGGAAGGAATAAAAGGAGCATTCTTAATTTCATTAAGGATCGTATTATCAAGAGGATGCAAGGTTGGACCAATAGGTTCCTCACTAGAGCAGGCAGGGAAGTTTTACTCAAGAACGTCATCCAAGCAATTCCTTTGCATGCCATGAGCCTTTTCCTCCTACCCAAGGAGCTTCTCAACGAGATTGAAAGGGCCATGAACTCGTTCTGGTGGAGGGGTGTTTGTGACGGCAGGCGCGGCATTAATTGGAAGAAATGGGATCACCTTACTATTCCTAAAGAGTGGGGCGGTCTTAATTTTAGAAAGCTAAGGAATTTCAACATGGCTATGATCTCAAAGCAATATTGGAGATTGCTACAGAATCCTTCCTCTCTTGTAGCTAGAGTTTATAAAGCCAAATATTTTCCTAATTGCTCTCTTTTGGCAGCTAAGAAGGGTGGCAGTCTGTCGTTTATTTGGATTAGCATCATTGAGTCTCAGGAAATTATCCATAACAATTGCAGGTGGAGAATTGGATATGGTTCTTCAGTTCAAATCTGGGGTGATAAGTGGCTGCCAAGTCTGACTGACCCAAAGATTCAAACCCCACCTTTCCCCCTCCTTGAAGATGCACCAGTTTCAGCTCTACTTAGGGAAGATGGTTCCGGGTGGGACGAGAGCATTATTCGTGATATTTTCTTGGAACGAGATGCAACTCTTATATTAAGCATCCCTCTCCCTCTTGCAAGGTGGAATGATTGTTTAATATGGAATGATGACCAGAAGGGAGTGTTTACTGTCAAGGGGTGCTACAAGGCATTATCTTCACAACTGGACACCAACCTCAAGAAGAAGTGGGCGGCCATCTGGAAGCTCAACTTACCCAGGAAGATCAAAGTGTTCATTTGGCAAGCCTGTACCGATTGTCTCCCTACTGCTGACTGCTTGCGTGCCCGGCGTGTAGATTGCCAGTCATCGTGCCACATGTGCTTATCTACTGCGGAATCCACAGTTCACTTATTCACCAGCTGTGCGTATGCAAGGGAGTGTTGGAGTCTCACAGGTTTAACAATCCATACTGGTCTTTTTGTTTCATTTGCGCAATGGGCGGACCATCATATTGATTCTCTGGATAAAGATCAATGTTGCTTGCTGTTCATGATATGCTGGAAGATTTGGTTAGCAAGAAATGATAAGTTATGGAATCACAAAAGCACTTCTAGCAGGAGCCTTGTTGAGGGAGCCAAACATTTTTTAGCAGATTGGACGTCCACCTTGGAGAGCAATTCCAGTGTTCCCAAATCAAGTACTCCTCCAGTTCAGAAATGGGAGAAACCGCCGCCGGGTTACTTCAAAATCAACACAGACGCGGCTGTTGACATTACCAGGAACCGGACCGGATTGGGATGGGTGCTTAAAGACGATCTTGGCCAATTCTTGGCAGCTGCTAGCATACCATGCAGTGGAGTTCCAACACCAAAAGAGGCGGAAGCAATGTCTATTAGGGAAGCATTAAGTTGGGTAAAGAACAAGGGGATTCACCATATTCGAGTTGAATGTGATGCGCTTCAGGTCATTCAAAGTCTGAATCAAGACCAAAGCGTGTCTTCTTGTGATCTTGTTCTTCTTGATGTTAAAGATATGCTTCGTTCATCTGTTGACGTTGCTATCTATCATGTTTATCGTACTGCGAACAGTGTAACCCATAACTTAGCTAGGGAGGCCTGTTCTATGTCTGTGCGTCAGGAGTGGGACTCGTCCCCTCCGTCTTTTATTGTTAACGAACTTTATGTTGATTTGAATTAATGAAAGTTTGGTTTATTTTCAAAAAAAAAAAAAAAAAGTGCAACATTACTTATAAGGGAAAATATAATATATTTTTATGAAAAGTAATAATTTTACATTAAAATATAAAAGTATTATATTTTTCCTTATAAGTAACTAATATTTTACTCTTGATTTAGTATTATATTTGCTAGTATAAGTATTACATTTGCATATTAACCGGGTCTATCTCACGGATAAGGATCCGTGAGAAAGTCTCACACAAGTGTACCTAATAATATTTAAGCACAAAACTCATGCCCCTTAAGCGGTAAATTATGCCCTGGACCCGTGTTCACAATGCATTATGGATACGAGTCCGAAACGACGTCGTTTTCAGGAAAAACGCGTCATTCCAGTTAAAAAAAAATTGATTTCGTCTCGCTGTTAACAGCGTTATTCGTTTGTACCGTTATGAATGTACAGTTATGGAATTATGAATATAAGTTATAAAATTATGAACACAGAGCTCTGACATTATGAACTTACAATTATGAACATATAGTGATAAAATTATGAACATAGAGCTCTAAAATTGTGAACATGGAGCTTCGAAAATTATGAAGTTACAGTTATTGAATTATGAATGTACAGTTACGGAATTATGAATGTACAGTTATGGAAGTATGAATGTACAGTTATGGAATTATGAACATAGAGCTCTGACATTATGAATTTACAATTATGAACATATAGTAATAAAATTATGAACATATACTCCTATAACGAAGCGGTCTGAATTTAAAAAAAAAAAAAGGTGGAAGATAACAGTGCCACTAACAGCATTGTTACCCGTGTCCAGCATGCATGCTGGATACGGGTCCATAGCATAACGATTGCCCTTAAGCACAAAACTCACGCACTTAAGCACAAAACTCACGCACCTTAAGTTTCAACAACTACTCACATTAAGTACACAATCTGCGCACCTTAAGCACAAAACTCACGCACCTTAAGCACAAAACTCACGCACCTTAAGCACAAAAATCACTCACCTTAAATTTGACCTAGATGCAAAAATTACCAAATTGTCACCGTATTTTTTTTTAATTTTAATAATCTTAGACCACGACAATGAACCTTGATCAAATGCAAAAATTGGATAAAGAAAAAGAAAAATGCAAATTTTATGAATACAATGACAACTTCATATTTATTTATTTATTTTCTCCGTATTTAGTAATTAAAAATAAAATAAAAATAAAATATACCAAAAACTCGATATACTTTTTAAATCAAAAGGAGGAGGTCATCTATCAGCTGCACAGTTAACTTCACCAGAGTTCACCTTTCAACCATTCTTTTCGAAGCTGGTATCCCCACTCTTTCGTCATGTAATGCCCATCTTTCACTCTAGTTGCTCTGTTAGGTCATCGTCATATTAATTACGATATTGATGGTTTTTGGGTTTTCGGGCCCAAGGAGGTCCAACACAACCTTTAACTGAAGGATACACCTTTCAATAAAAAGCTTGCTAAAATAATATGGCTCGATGATTTTGACGTGGAAACCGAAAGGAAAACCACGGGCCTTTTTGGGCGGTGTCAAGCCTAGCTCCACTATGTATTTTGTAGGTGTCTTTGTACATACTTGTAGGGCTATATCTATACAAAGTGTTGTGCTTCTAATAATATAGCAAGAATAATAGAAAGAAGAGTGATGGAATGGTGTGGAAGAGTCCTTCCATGTGTATGGATGAGTGGTCTTCTTGGGAGAGTCCTCCCATGTGTGAATTATTAGAGCTTATCTAGTCTAGAGTTATATTCTATCAGTATGTCTTTGTTGTATAGGACTCTGAAGCTATATATCGTGTAAATACTTTATTGTTAGACATATAACTAAATACAATTATCACGGTTCTACATTCATCTGGTATCAGCTTCCAGGTATGGCCGATAATTCTTCTGTCTCCGATAGCTGTACCGTCACTGTTGCGCCTTCTTCTGCGTCGCCGGCGACACCCATCTCTCTTCAGGGTGCGCATCACTTTGTTTCGTTGAAGCTTACGTCCAAGAACTACATGTTCTGGCGTACGCAGTTGGTGCCGTTTCTCCGCGAGCAGAACCTCATCGGCTATGTCGATGGTTCACTTCCTTGTCCAGTGCAGTTCCTTCCCTCCGCTGGTGGTTCTACTGCTGTCATCAATCCAGCGTTTGGTGTCTGGACGCAGCAAGACCAGACAATCCTATCTATGCTCATATCTTCTCTTTTCATTTATGCGGAGTCTGACTGCCGTGTGTACTTGCTCGTTTATGTGGATGACATCCTCATCATGGGTAGTGATTCTGCACTTGTGTCAGCGTTGTTCAATCGTCTTGCTGGTGCTTTCAAGATTCGAGACTTGGGTGCTCCACGGTTTTTCTTGGGTATTGAGACTGTGGCCGTGATGGCGCGTTGGTGTTGTCTCAATGTCGCTATATGTCTGATATTTTGCGGCGTGTGGGAATGGAGGACTGTAAGCCCATTCTTACTCCTGTTTCTACTACGAAGTCGGGGTCTCCTGCCGAGTCTAACCCGTTGCCGGATCCTACTTTGTTTCGCCGGCTTGCGGGTGCTCTTCAGTACTTAACTATTACTCGTCTTGACTTATCTTATGCGGTTAACAGGTTGTGCCAGTCGATGCATGCTCCCACGGTTGATCATTGGACTGATTTGAAGCGTGTATTGCGCTATGTGAAGGGTACCTTACAGTTTGGTCTTTGTATATCTAAGTCTGATTCTCTTGTTGTCCATGCTTTTTCGGACTCAGATTGGGCTGGTTGCCCGGTGGATAGGAAATCTACGAGTGGCTTTGCTGTTTACCTTGGCAACAATCTGATTTCTTGGGTGTGTCGCAAGCAGAAGACTGTTGCTCGGTCGTCTACTGAGGCTGAATACAAGGGGCTTGTAGATGCGTCAGCTGAGGTGTCTTGGCTGGTTTCTTTGTTAGCTGAGATGGGTCTTCGGCTATCTTCACCTCCTCGGTTGTGGTGTGATAATTTGGGGGCCACCTATCTATGTGCGAACCCCGTTTTTCATGCTCGGACAAAGCACGTGGAGATTGACTACCATTTCGTAAGGGATAAGGTCGCTTCAGGGGACTTGGCGGTTCACTTCATCTCTACGAAGGACCAGTTGGCCGATATCCTCACGAAGGCCCTCGGCTCCTCTCGGTTTTCCTTTTTGCGTGACAAACTCAATGTTGTGTCCTTACCTCCTTGAGTTTGAGGGGGCGTATTAGAGCTTATCTAGTCTAGAGTTATATTCTATCAGTATGTCTTTGTTGTATAGGACTCTAAAGCTATATATCGTGTAAATACTTTATTGTTAGACATATAACTAAATACAATTATCACGGTTCTACATTCATCTGAATAACGTGATTGGAATCTTCTTGAGAGAGTGTTTGTGGAAGAGTGCTATGTGACCTCCTCGTATGTAAGAATCGTTGCCCCCCTTCACTTCTTGCTCCCTTCCTCTTTTTTATAGCTAGCCCATCAAAAAGTGTCCGTTAGGGCATTTAGTAGAGGATTTATGGGTGGTTTCAAGAGGGTAGTGAATAGGTGTTTATGTTAGGGAGTTATAGATAATAATAACAATAATAATAACAACAATAATAACAACAATAATAACAATAACAATAATAATAATAATAATAATAATAATAATAATAATAATAATAATAATAATAATAATAATAATAATAATAACAATAACAATAACAATAACAATAACATAATAATAACAATAATAATAACAATAACAATAACAATAACAATAACAATAACAATAACAATAACAATAACAATAACAATAACAATAACAATAATAATAATAATAATAATAATAATAATAATAATAATAATAATAATAATAATAATAATAATTGATGGTTTTTGGGTTTTCGGGCCCAAGGAGGTCCAACACAACCTTAAGCTGGAGGATACACCTTTCACAAAAAGTCTAGATTTTTAGGTAAGTATGATGCTCAATAGTGCTCTCTATTCCCTCTCCGGGTTCTCCAATCTGCCTCTTACAAGGGTGGAGGAGCCCTCTTTATAGTGGCTCCTCCTCTACTGACTTAAAGGCCCATGATGGCCGACTTAAAGATTACATTCAATGTGTCGAGCCGTTTGGGTGACGTTACGGACTCCGCCAACGGCTCTCTCAGGTTAATAACTGGCGGACCGAGTCCGACTTTTAATGCCTCAACGGCTCCTTGCCTTGACCGCTCTGAAGGCTCCCTCAACGGCTCTCTGGACCGAGTCTTCTCCTGGGCCGGGCCTGGGCCGACTTCTCGTCCCCGTTTGGCATTGGGCCGTCCTTCCGGGCTTTGAACTGGGCCTCCTTCTTCGAACCTGGGCCGAGTCCTGGACTCGGCCCATGCATTCTTTCTGGGCCTCTTTTCTTGGGCCGGGGTTCTCACCCCATCAACTAGTCCCTCACTTTTCCATATCCGGTCCGCTAACCTGGGTTTGGAAAAGTAGTAACCGCCTCCTGCTCACCGAATCTGTGCCTTGAATGACTCAGGATTGGCCCAGATTATTCGCTATCTCCCGGATCTCGCGGGACCGTTCTGATCTCCTTGGTCTGGCCTGGCACCTATAAATGATCTCGGCCGTTCTTCTCTTAACTTACTAACTCCCCATGGGTCGCTCACCACTGAAAGGGAAGCGAATTGATTTTGGGTCGCCCCGGCGCCCCTTGCCTTCGAAACGGACTCTGCCTGAGAGGGAGCCTAAAAGGAAGGCTCCCCGTCCGACTCCACAGAGATCACCTGTTGGCGCCGCCTCCATGGCTCTTCATCCGCCGACTCCTGCTCGTCGTGAAGTCGCTCCGACTTCTCGCCCTTCTCCTCCTCCGGGGACTGCTCGAGTAACTTCCCCAGGCGGGACCGTTGTTGACGTGCCTGCCCCAGAGCAACTGACCTTCCGTATGACCTTTTCTATTCCTCTGGATGACTTGGACGGTCCGGTTACAGGGCTAATGAACGAGGAAGACTTTGCTCGTTATCAGGAGATGTACCCGGACGACGAAGAACTGGTCGTGCCACCACTTATGCCGGCGTTCTGGGACTCGCTTTGCCCACCCTCTCCTGGACCATCGGGAGGGTTCTTTGGAAGCGACTCCTTCTCGCCGAGTGAGTGATCTTTGTGAACTGGGGTCGGCCGGATTCTCTAGAGGGGTAGTCCTTTTAGGAGCACTTGCTCACTCTGTAATAAGCTCCTTGTAACCTGCACCTTCTTTATTTTATAATAAAATGTTTTCGGCCTTCAGTTTTCATCTTTTTCAGTATATTTAGTGCACTCGTCCGTCCCATTTGTCAAGGAGTCGGCCGAGATGTCGAGTCCTCCCTCCGCTTGACACCTGTAAAATCTCGCTTCCCAGGGCGAGCCAGGCTTTTTTCAGTTTAGTGTGCGAATCTCACCCTTCCCGAGCTAATTGGATGGGATTAATCTCTGACAGAGATTCGCGCTGCCCATCCAATCCGGCTCAGTTATGTCAGTTACGATTCCCTCCGTGATTTGCGCCTCGGTCGTCGTTCTCTCGAGGCTCTATATAAGGGCTCTTGGTAGCTCTGTGCTTTCTCACCATTTCACATTTCAAAACCTCAAGCTATGAGTTTCAGGGACGGTGATCGTCGTTGGTCCATCCGTAATAAGGAGCATGCCCGGCAGGAGGAGCTCCGACGGAAGAGGGCGGCTAGCGGAGGGCACTTGGTGGGCGACTCCACTTCTGATCCCATCGTGGTGCCTCCTGACATGCTTGATCTGATGGTCGTGGAGCCGGAGGAGGACGAGATGGTGCCCATGGTGGAAGACCCAGAGCCAGAGGAGGACCTAGACTGGGAGGCTCCTCCACTTTTTGGCGTGGCCATGTCACCGAGTGCTCTGGAGAGGCCCCTGCGGATGGTTGTTGACGAGAAGCCTGCCGTGTATCTGGATGAACTGCCCGAGCCCGAGCCTGAGCCGAGTCCGTTGCCTTTCCGCCCCCACTACTACCTGGAGGGTCCGCAGCCGGTGCATCACGCGGAGGAGGAGGAAGTTAAGCCCTAAGCCCGTCTTTTCTGTGTAACGCTTGTGGCCGAGTCCTCGGCCTTGTACCCCTGTCTTTATGGAATAAAATCTCGTTTTTACTTTTTGGTTCCTGGTTTTTGCGTGTTCCTTTGGCCGACTCTTAGTCGTTATGACCGACTTGTAAACTCTGCTCGACTAAGCCCTGTGGGTGACGGATTCGGCAAATCCGTCGGCCGACCTTGCGACCTGAAGCTCGTCTGGGCCCCTCCATTTGGCCGGACCCAGCCGGGTCACTTCTAGAAACTTCTAGCGTGATCTGAATGGGCCCCCATGGCTTTTGCCTTGATGGGCCTTTGGCCTGGCAGGCCGGGTCGTTGTCACTCATCCTCGGTCTAGGGTAGACGCGCCGCTTGCAGGCTAGCCCTAGGCCTGAACCGTCGTTCCGCCCATCGAGGCATTAAATGCGGCGTCCCTTCAACGTCTTGTCGCCTCCGATTCCTCTACTACGGAGGCGCCGCGTGGCAACCTCTTGGACTTCTTTCCCCCCTTAAAAGGCATTTTCCTTCCATTCTTCTTCTTCACTTCTCCCACCAAGCTTCTGCTCTTTCATCGTCTTCTCAGCCTCAACTCCAATCTGTAAGTAATGCCTTCCTCTTCTCATTCTTCTTCTTCCTCCCGTCGGCCGTCTTTTGACAATCCGGCGGGGACCTCTCCGTCATCTTCTTCTTCTTCTTCCGTCGTTCGCCGCCTGGAAATGCCGGCGGGCTTCCAGGCGGTGTCTTCTTCTTCGCTCTTAGCCCCTTCTTCTTCTGAGGCGGCCACTCCGATGAGCCCAGCCCCGTTGACTACGGTGGCTGCTTTGCCGGGCGGCATTGTACGGCCGCGAGGCAAGTTTGACTCGGTCGTCCGGCCGTCCAGTCTTCCGTCGTTGACCACAGCGGCGGACCTAGACATGGCCCGCTTTCTGCTTGGCCCTTCGGCCTTGGTCGTCGCGGCGGAGAGCCGGCCTATCCACGACTCACCGGAGGGTTTTGTGGGTATCCACTTGCATTCGGTCGCATTCGGCTTCCGAGTGCCTCCACATCCATTTCTTTCGCTCCTCTTTCGGCACTATAACTTGGTCCCGGGCCAGTTAGTGCCTAATTCACACCGACTCCTGACCAGCTTCATCAATCTCTGCCATTGGTGGCAGTGCGAGCCGGATTTGGACCTGTTCCGGTATCTCTTTACCGTGAACAAGGTCGGCTCCCATTCGCCCGGTTTCATCCAAGTCGCCGCCCGTCCGGGGCGACAACTTTTCGAGGGGTTGTCCGACTCGATAAAAGAGTGGAAGCCTCTTTATTTCTTCGTCCGACCTCGCTCCTCTTCCTTCACCTTTCCGACCCTTTGGCCGGCGACTCTCTTCAAGCCCTGCTCTCGGCGCGCCGTCTTTACGGAGGATGCTGTTATGGGCGGCGACTTCTTGAAGGGCTTCGGGCCGTACTCCGTCAAGTACTGGTCCCGAGTCCGGGCCATGGCCAAGCATGGCCTTCTGCCGGAGGGCGCCGCCACCGTAGGTAGCGTCTTTTTCATCTCTTTCTCGACTTGCTTCTTATTTCCTACGGGAACCCTCACAAGTGAGCGGATTTCTTTTGCAGGTCCGTACGATTCCGACTCCTCCAGCTCCGGCGAGGCAATCGCACCGACCCCTGAGATGGCAAATAGAGCGGAAAAGATGAGGCGTCGCTTGACGCAACGCTCTACCGGTGCTGCCGCCGCGTCCTCTTCTCAGCCGTCGTCGGTGATTCGACCGACTCCTCCACCTTCCCACAACGTGGTTGACCTCACACCTTCGCCCGTGGTGTCGCCCAGTCGGCAGCCGCCTCCTCCTTCTACTGAGAGTCCGAGCTCTAAGCGGCCTGCTGAGTATACGGAGGGGCCGACTCCGAAGAGGATCCGGCTATGCCACGAGGTGGACGAGGATGCCCAAATCTGGATGGGCAACACCTCTGTTCGCAAGTGGTGCAAGGATGTCCTTCTGCCAAAGGATGTGGAGTCGACCCGTGCTCTTGGCGACGGGTTCATCATCAAGGCCTTGCTCCGTCAGTCGTATCGCGTAAGTTTTACCCATTCGGCCTTTTCCCTCTGTTTTACCTATTCGCAAGTGGTGTAAGTTTTTCTTTTCCGTTCGACTGACGGTTTGGTGTGCAGGACCTCGCCCTCCAGATGGAACTGGGCAATCGGTTCCAGGGCTTTAGGAATGATATGCGGGCCATGACCGCTAAGCAGCGCCAGACAGAGGAAGCTCTCCTGGAAGAGCAGGCGAAGCAGCTCAAGATGGTGGAGGTGCACAACGCCGAGTTGCTGAGGGTCACCCGTCAGTGGGAGGAGGAGAAGGGCAGAGTGGCCACGATCGCCGCGACTTCTGTCGCAGATTATAAGAAGTCGGCGGCCTTCGAGGCGGATGTGCAGGCGGTGGTGGCAGCTCGGAGGAGAGAGGTGGCCAAGGAGTGGCTGGCGACTCCAGAGGGTGATGATTTCCTCCTAGACCTGGGCGAGCGGGATTACCGCCTCGGCTTCCGCGAGGCGCAGATGGAGATTTACGCTACCTTGTTGGCCCGCGACTCCTCGTTCACTCCCGAGAGCTGGGGTCTCAAGCCGGTGCTGGACGCTGATGGACCGGCTGCGCCTACTGACCCGGCGACTCTTCCTGCGGCGACGCCTCCAGAGCTCGCCGAGTCCTTTCCTCAGGCGGAGGACCCTTCCTCTGTTCCCCTTGCTGGACCATCGGCGGGGGCGCAAGTTGAAGGGGTCGCCGTCGGTTACCCCCCCCCTGTAGCCTAGGGTCTTTTTAGAATAGACCCTCTTTTGTAAGGGCTGGCCTCCTTATCGGCCGTATTTTAATAAAAAAACAGCTTTCCCTTCTCTTTTCACGGAGTTTGTCTTCTGGGCTCTTTTAATATTGGCGTTCTTCTAAAGTTTTGAATCTTATTCAGTCGAGGTGACTCCTTTACGCTTCTTCCGAGAAACGACTAAGGGTCTGGACCCTTTTCTCCCAGCCATTTCTCGCCGAGTCCCTCAATCGAGGCGACTCCTTTCTGCTTTTTCTCTTGGAAACGACTAAGGGTCTGAGCCCTTGTTTCCCCTCTTTCTCTCGCCGAGTCCCTCAGTCGAGGCGACCTTTTAGGCTTTTTCTGTTCTCAGAAACGGTTTAGGGTCAGTGTCCCGTTGTTTCTATATATACTTGCCGAGTCCCTCAGTCAAGGTGACTCCTTTTGGCTTTTTCACGGAAACGTCTAAGGGTCTGGGCCCTTGTTTCCTATCTTTCTCTCGCCGAGTCCCTCAGTCGAGGCGACCCTTTAGGCTTTTTCTGTTCTCAGAAACGGTTTAGGGTCAGTGCCCCGTTGTTTCTATATATATACTTGCCGAGTCCCTCAGTCGAGGCGACTCCTTTTGGCTTTTTCACGGAAACGTCTAAGGGTCTGGGCCCTTGTTTCCTATCTTTCTCTCGCCGAGTCCCTCAGTCGAGGCGACCCTTTAGGCTTTTTCTGTTCTCAGAAACGGTTTAGGGTCAGTGCCCCGTTGTTTCTATATATACTTGCCGAGTCCCTCAGTCGAGGCGACTCCTTTTGGCTTTTTCACGGAAACGTCTAAGGGTCTGGGCCTTTGTTTCCTATCTTTCTCTCGCCGAGTCCCTCAGTCGAGGCGACCCTTTAGGCTTTTTCTGCTCTCAGAAACGGTTTAGGGTCAGTGCCCCGTTGTTTCTATATATACTTGCCGAGTCCCTCAGTCGAGGCGACTCCTTTTGGCTTTTTCACGGAAACGTCTAAGGGTCTGGGCCTTTGTTTCCTATCTTTCTCTCACCGAGTCCCTCAGCCGATGCGACCCTTTAGGCTTTTTCTGCTCTCAGAAACGGTTTAGGGTCAGTGCCCCGTTGTTTCTATATATACTTGCCGAGTCCCTCAGTCGAGGCGACTCCTTTTGGCTTTTTCACGGAAACGTCTAAGGGTCTGGGCCCTTGTTTCCTATCTTTCTCTCGCCGAGTCCCTGGGACGATTGGCTGCAATCCACGCACTTTATTCAGATTTCTTGGAATCCTCGATCTCATACATGACCTATCATTGGCTACTGATAAAACTTTTTCAAATGTGTAGCATTCCATATGCGATCTATAAGCTTGCCTCCCATGGTCTCTAATTTGTAAGTTCCGGCCTGAACTACGGCCGCGATGCGGTACGGCCCTTCCCACTTGACCGCGAGCTTGCCTCCTTCGGTAGGCTGGCTGGCTTGTCGATCCCGTAGCACCAGGTCGCCAACCTGGAAGGTTCGCGGGCGAGTTCTACGGTCGCGGTATCTTTTTACTGCCTGCTGATACTCCGCCATTCGCGCACTCGCGGCTTCCCTTCTTTCTTCTAGAAAATTTTTCTCAATCTGCAGGCTCTCCTCATTTGCTGCGTCCGAGTAGGTGCGAACCTGGTGGGTGGGTTCGACCACTTTGACTGGAACTTTGGCCTCGAAGCCGTATGCGAGCGAGAACGGGCTCTCCCCCGTCGCTCGCCGCTGGGTAGTGCGATAAGCCCATAGGACTCGGTCAAGCTCGTCCGCCCAACTTCCTCGGATGTCTTCGAGCTTCTTCCGGATCCCATCGACCAAGGTTCGGTTCACATTCTCAACCTGCCCATTTGCTTGGGGGTAGGCCACCGACACCTTGGTATGCTTAATGCCGTGTCGGCGGCAGAATTCGGCGAATGCCTGGCAATCAAACTGTCGCCCGTTATCGCTGACGATGTGCTCGGGCAAACCGAAGCGACATATCACCTTTTTCCACAGAAAACGTCGACACTGGTACTCGGTGATGGTAGCCAAGGGTTCCGCCTCGACCCACTTGGTGAAGTAATCGATGGCCACGACGCAAAACTTCAATCCTCCCGGGGCGACGGGTAATGGTCCCAACAGGTCTATTCCCCATTTGGCGAAGGGAATGGCAGTGGTGACCGGTGTATAGAAGGTGGCTGGCCGAGTGTCTTTCCTGGCGAATGCCTGACAAACGCCACATTTGGACATCCGTTCAACACAGTCTCGCATCATGGTCGGCCAGTAATACCCTTGAACGACCAATTTTCGGGCGAGCGTGTGAGCACCCTGGTGCGCAGCGCAAATGCCTCTATGAGCTTCATCCATTACCTTCTCGGCCTCAGGCCTAAGTAGGCATTTCAACAGGGGTCCTCCGAACGACTGTTTATATAGGTCTCCGTCAATGATCCGAAAGGAGGGGGCTTTCCGCCGAACCCTCGCGGCGACTGCTGGGTCAGTCGGTAACTCGCCCGTTTCCTTGTATCGCCGGATGTCATCTATCCAGAACATTTCAGGGTTTTTCTCTCGATCCCCCCCTTCGATGTTTACTTGCTGGACATCTAGCGGCGCCTCTTCGACACTCGGCCGACTTAACTCCTCCTTCTGGCAAATCTTTATTAAGCAGTCAGGCACCCCTTCCAGGGCGATTTTAGACAAGATGTCGGCCTCTACATTGTCCGCCCGGGATATGTATTCTATTTCATAAGCTTCGAACCCCTTCAACATCTTAATGGCACATTCTTTGTACAACGCCATCCTCGCGTTCTTGGCTTCGCACGTACCCGAGATTTGCCCGACTACTAGTCGGGAGTCGGTTTTGACTCGTAGCCGTTCGACTCCTAGATCCTTGGCGAGTCGGAGGCCGTTCAATATTGCTTCGTATTCGGCCTCGTTATTCGAGGCAGAGAACAGGTACCTTAGGGCGTAATACAGCCGAAATCCCTCCGGAGTGATGAGCACAACGCCGCCTCCGCAGTGCTGTCGACTCGATGCTCCGTCCGCATGCATCTCCCACCATTCGCCCGGGTTGCTCTCCGAGGCGTGTTCCTTCTCCTCCTCACTCGCGGTACACTCGACCAGAAAGTCGGCCAAAGCTTGGCCTTTGATGGAGGGCCTGGGTTGGTACTCGATCCCGTATTGAGTCAACTCGACGGCCCACTTTACCAGCCGGCCGGAGGACAAGGGGTTCCGTAGCACACTCCCGAGTGGCTGATCTGTTAGGACCCAGACGGTATGGGCTTGGAAGTAAGGCGCCAACTTGCGCACGGTGACCACCAAGGCATACACGATCTTTTCCAGGGCGGTATACCGTGTCTCAGCAGCTTTCAGCGAGCGGCTGACATAGTAAACCGGGTGCTGGACTCGGTCCTCCTCTCGAACCAACACCGAACTTACCGCTTTGGCCGAGGCGGCGAGGTACAACAGTAAGGGCTCGCCCTCCTGGGGGGTAGACAGTACTGGGGGAGTCGACAGATATCGTTTTAGTTCCTCGAACGACTGTTGGCATTCGACAGTCCAAGCGAATCCCTCTTTCTTCTTCATGGCTTCGAAGAAAGGCACAGTCTTATCCGCCGATTTGCTCAGAAAACGGCTGAGAGCGGCCAGTCGTCCAGTCAAGCGTTGTAGGTCCTTGATAGTAGTAGGAGGCTTCATGTCGAGGATGGCTTGTACTTTCTCTGGGTTAGGCTCAATGCCCCGCTTGGTGACCATGTAGCCCAAAAACTTACCGCCCTGGACGGCGAACGCACACTTCTTGGGGTTCAATCGGAGGTTGTACTTTATCATTACTTTATAGCAGTCGGCTAAATCTTCCGCGTGCTTGTCCTCTTCTCGACTCTTGACGAGCATGTCGTCGACGTATGCGGCCATCGATTTTCCTAGCAGGTGGTGGAACAACCGGGCGACCATTCGGGTGTATGTAGCCCCGGCATTTTTGAGTCCGAATGGCATGACTCGATAGCAATAAACTCCGTCCGGAGTTAGGAAGGCGGTCTTCTCCTCGTCCGCCGGGTGCATGAATATTTGATGGTACCCTCTGAAGGCGTCCATAAAACTGAGCAGCGCCGACCCGGCCGTCTCATCGACTAACTGGTCGATGCGGGGCAGAGGAAACGGATCTTTTGGGTATGCTTTGTTAAGATCCGTGTAGTCTACACACATTCGCCATGTCGGGGGCTTGGGCACAAGGACCACGTTAGCCAACCATTCCGGGTACTTGACCTCACGGACGTGTCCGGCTGTTAACAGCGTGCTGACTTCTTTCTTCACAAACTCCCTCCGGTCGTTGGCCAAGTACCGTTTCTTTTGCACGACCGGCCGATGCTCCGGGTCTACGGCGAGTCGATGCGATATGATCGATCGTTCTACGCCGGGCATATCTTCTGGGCCCCAGGCGAAAACCAGCCGGTGCTCTTGGAGTACTCTCGTGATTTCCCCCTTTGACTTCTCCGAGAGGCCGACTCCGATTCTCACTCGCCTGCTCGGCTGTGCTGGGTCGATCTCAATTTCCTCTAGCTCGACGGCCGGCTCTGGGCGAGATATCACTGTTTTCTTAGGGGGCCTCTCTGTGATCTCGTGGACCTGCATCCCACGCTTGCCCATTCCTCTACATGCTTGCAGATAGCAGTCGCGGGCGACCTTGCGGTCACAACGCACCGTTCCTATTCCGTTCGGCGTGCGAAACTTCAGGCATAAATGTTCGATTGAGATCAGGGCCCCGAGGTCTTCCAAACCCGGGCGGCCGAGTATGGCGTTGTGTGAGCAGGCTAGATCGACCACGATAAACTTCATGCTCAACTGTTGTACGTCCGGATAGCTGCCGATTTCCACAGGAAGAGTGATGGACCCTTCCGCCTCCACCGAGTCCCCGGTGAAACCGGCGAGAGGGGTGTTCACGGGTCTGAGCTGTTCTCGGGTCAGCCCCATCTTGGTAAAGGTCTCCAGGTACAGTACGTTGACGCTGCTCCCGGTGTCGACCAGGATTCGGCGAACGACCACACCGTTGATGTCCATGGCGATGACCAACGCGTCTCGGTGCGGGGTTTCCCCGGCTGGCAGGTCCTTATCGGTGAACACGATGGGCTCCCGGCATTTCTTTTTGGAGCTCTCTTCTCGACCATAGACTGTTCCGACATATAGCTGCCGAGCCCAGGCTTTTCGGGTGTTCGCGGAATCGCCGCCTTCTGGCCCGCCGACTATCATGTTAATGACCGGCTTCTGGCGCCATTGGGCTTCGTCCTCTTCGGAAGCCGGCTGCTTGCCTCGGCTGTTTTCTGCGTCGGCGGCGGGTCCCTCGCCTCCTCGGCTGGTCGACCTTCGCTTCCATTGGTTAGGGGGCGGCGTCCCTTGCTGGATGATCCCCTCCATGATCTTCTTTAGATAGTAGCATTCTTCCGTGCTGTGAGTATAAGTTTTGTGATAGCGACAATATTTAGAAGTCTTACCAGTATCCTCGTCTACCACACGGTCGTCAATCGGCGGAGGCGGAGGCGGGGCGACCGCCTGTACTTCGTGGACTGGTCGCTCTGGAACCGGTCGATAGGTGTGAACGACGGGGCGGTCATACGGTCGCCTGACCTCGGGTCGCCGGGCTGCATCCGTGCGCCTTTCTCTCGTCTCCGCCCGCGTCCTTTTTCCGCCGGCGGACCCACCGACCTCGCGCTGCCGTTTATGCTTCATGGCCTGCTCTGTGTTGGCCCTCTTGTTGGCCATCTGAATAGCCTCCGCGTACGTCGCCGGGCGGTTGTCCCTTAGGTCTCGATACAGCTGTCCGGATCGCAAAGATTCAATGAAGAAGGTGAGCGCTGTTTGGTCCTCCACCTCTTCTATTGACTGGATCTCCTTTTGCCAGCGAGCAAGATAGGTTTTCAGAGATTCGCCTTCGTCTTGACGGATGTCACCCAAGTGAGTTAGGTCCTTTTGTGGCTTAATATTAGCGGCGTAATGGCTCATGAAGCGGTCTGCCAGCTCTTCAAAGTTATGAATCGACCCTGAGGGCTGCGCCACCAGCCACCTTTGCGCTGACCCCTTCAACGTGGGTAAAAAAGCACGACACATGACCGGGTCTCGTACCCCTAAAACCTGCATCTTGGCCTGATAGCTCAGCAAATGCTCGCGGGGATCGCCGGTTCCATCAAACGTGGCTTGCTCCGGGAACTTGAAGTCGCTTGGTATCTTAAAAGCCATAACCTCATCTGAGAAGGGTAAGGCGGTCAGCAACGTACGTCCTGGGGATTTGGCTTTTCCCTCCATCCGTTCTCTCAGATTTCGCACTTCCTGTGCTAGGTCAGCCACTTCGACCCTCTCCCGGGTGCGATTTCCCGTGGATTCCGTGCTTTCGCCGACTTCAGACTCAGCCGGTTGATCGGGGTTGCGGGAAGGTTGCTCCACGCGACGAGTCTCGGTCCTGGCTCTTTTGGTTCGGCT